>NW_028327372.1:0-115693 GCF_031878675.1 Megascapheus bottae | reverse complement strand
GGGAGGAAAGGAGGACGGGAAAGGAGAAGTAAGTTAGCTGATCAGCATCTCTATGCTTTTAATGATAAATAGGTAAAAGGGAACAGTTTGCTCCCCAACTCTGTGGACTTATCATTAGTGATAATATTGATATTTAGAGGACTGGAAACATTATGAGGTCAAGAGGCATTCTGTGTTGTAACTGTATATGACTTTGTTACTGGGTATATTGTATATATGTTTATTTGAAATAGGGAAGGGATTTGAAATAGGGAAGGGCAGGGAGAAAATGCAATGATTAGGGGGAGGGAAATGGGGTCAAAAATATGAGAAGGGGTACCAATGTGACAGAAATAACGCACCTACTACCTGATGAATGTAACTGTAACCCTTCTATACATTATCCCAACAATAAAATTAAAAAAGAAGCATTCAGTTTTGGACAGGTTACTCTCAAAAACCTGGCTAGTAACCTTAATGAGATTATCTCTGAGCATATAGCTGTATATTAAGTCACACAGTAACAAAATATATCGTGGAGAGTCAAATCTTGCCTTCATAGGATTGAATATCTACTCAGCAGATCAGTTAGCCAATTAATTTTGGTAAAGAATGGTTCATGTAAGATAAATAATCTAATCCTTCATTTTCACACATCTTACTCTGAGAATCTACTGAGTTTCTTGAATGGATTATTTAAATTAGATAGATTTGGTGACCCAGGGATTAAGTCCTGAGTATTAACATATTTCAAAACAAGATGAAGCATCTTAATTCCAATGCATAAAATTAATTTGTGATAATTCCTCATACATGATTTAAGCTAAATGATAGCTTTATTTGTAGTTTTAGATACTTACAGGCATACATTAAGATTAAGGTTGTTAGGATTAATTACAGTCAAGTACTGCTTAGATTGTATAGAGCCATGAAAGAATGAGAATTTAAAACTGATAGTTATTTTCACTTACATTATCATTATATATTTATTTTGTAGATTCTAAATCTATGAAATAACAAATTGAAGAAAAATTCTAGAAAGAGATTAGTATAAAATATTACCAAAGTTATTTTCTTTTAACTACATTTCAGGAAGGCTATGAATTCAGTGTCAATCTTGCTTTGTGTCTTAGACTAGTCTAAAATCACCCAAGTTGTATACTAACTCATAAAATACATGCATTTTGTGGTGTTTGATGACATAAGTATCACATTTGCATACCATGGAACTATTTTCTCAATAAATCTCATTTTTAAACTAAAAAAAAATACATGCATTTGTGTCCCATGTACATTATAGAGCCAAAATGCAGTATCTGTCAGACAAATCAGAGTGGTAATGGCACTGTTTTCTATTTTGAAGATGAAGAACTTCAAGATATACAAGTGGAAGGAGAACCCAGGGAGAAGGAGGAAGATGAGGAAATAAAGGAAGAGAAGCAAGAGAAAATGAGGGAGGAGGAAGAGGAAGAGGAGGAGGATGACCAGGACATCATGAAAGTGCTAGGCAATCTGGTGATAGCCATGTTCATCAAGTATTGGATCTATGTCTGCGGGGGCATGTTCTTCTTCGTCAGCTTCGAGGGGAAAATAGTAATGTACAAAATCATCTACATGGTGCTCTTCCTGTTCTGTGTGGCCTTATACCAGGTAGGTAAAGATTGCTCTCCAGTTTTCAATGGTTTTTATCTATGAACTTTCTTTGCCGATATATATATACATATGCACAAATATATATGCATGTGTGTGCATGCATGTTCATCTGTGTGTGTGTGTGTGTGTGTGTGTGTGTGTTTGTATTGCCAGTCCTAGGGCTTGAACTCAGGACCTGGACACCGTCCCTGAGCTGTTTTTGCTCCAGGCTAGCATTCCAGCACTTGAGCCACAGCTCCAGTTCTGGCTTTTTCTATTTATGCAATACTGAAGAATCCATGACAGGGCTTGGGCATGCTACCACTAAGCCACAATCTCAGCCATTTTCCAATATTTTTAAGGGTTTATAATTCTATGAACATATCGTAGAGAATGACTAATAAAATTCAAGAATTATCCAGGTGTGGTGGCACATGCCTGTAATCCTAGCTACTCAGGAGGCTGAGATCTTAGTATCATAGATCAAAGCCAGCCTGGGCCCTAAAGACCATGAGACTCTAGAAAACTGGGAGTAGTGCTGTGGGCCGGTAGCCTTGAGCTGAAGAGCTCAGGGACAACACCCAGGCCTAGAGTTCAAGCCCCATAATCGACAAAAACAAAAAAACATTAAAAGAGGTATCAATGTATGTGAACTAACACACACTCTATCTGGCAAATATAACTGTAACCCTATTAATCACAACTTAAAAAAATTCAAGCATTGTCTTCAAAATCCTAAAATGGGAGGTGACTACTGTCAATTCATTCTCAACTATAAACTTTTAGATACTTAGATCAGAAAAAGTTCATTAATTTATCATAAAGTCTTAATTTAAAGAAGAAATCTGGGCTGGGAGTTTGGCCTAGTGGCTGAGTGCTTGCCTAGCATGCACAAAGCCCCAGGTTCGATTCCTCGGTACCACATACATAAGAAAAAGCCAGAAGTGGTGCTGAGGCTCAAGTGGTAGAGCTCTAGCCTTGAGAAAGTCCAAGGACAGTGCACAGGCCCTGAGCTCAAACATAGGACTGGCAAAAAATGAAAGAAAGAAAGAAAGAAAGAAAGAAAGAAAGAAAGAAAGAAAGAAAGAAAGAAAGAGAGAAGAAAGAAAGAAATTTGTATAGCTAGATTATATTTTTGAATATATAATACATTAAAAGCAATGTTAAGATCATCTTAAACAATAGAGGATTCCCTGGTTAGCTATTATTTCAAAGCTTGATGTCAAGAAAACTACTAATACATGTGTGTATGTGTGTGTACACATTTGCATGCATGTGTACATTAAGTGCGTAAGTATTTTCTTAACTACAATTTGTAAAAAGATAATATTAAAATGATTTGGTGTTTGTACACACAGTTTTAACTGATCTAGAAGAAATCCAATGATAGTAATAATAAAATATTATAAATAAAATAATAAAATAGTAACAGTAAAATATTCTTGCAGGAACCAACAAACCAAATAAAGCCACAAAAATAAACCAGAGTATATAGGACAGAGATATAAAAGCTCTCAAAAATCAATAATAATCTTTAACATTGTTTTAGTGTGTGTGTGTGTGTGTGTGTGTGTGTGTGTGTGTGTGTGTGTGTGTGTATGCGCAAGTACCAGGGTTTGAACTCCGGGCCTAGGCTCTGTCCTTCAGTCTTTTTGCTTAAAACGGATGCCACAGCCACCCTAGTTGAATGGTTTGAGTATATACCAGTTACAACACCTATATGGATTCTAGTCAATTCTTCCAGCTTTTTGGTGGGTAATTAGAGAGGAGTCTCATGGGCTTTCCTGCCTGGGCTGGCTTTGAGCTGTGACCCTTAGTGGCCAGTCTCTTGAGTAGGATTACAGGTGTGAGCCTTTGGCACCCAGATTTTGAACACTTTTTTAAAAGTATATGCTTACAAATGGGGTGATGTCATTTTTTTCTGATGGCAGCATAGAATTCTATTGTGTGTAAATACCACATCTTGTTGATCCACTTATCAATTGAGGGGCATCTAGGTTGGTTCCATATCTTTGCTGTGGTAAATAGTGCTACAGTGAACATCGTTGTGCTAGTGGATTTAATATGTCCTTGAACACTCCTAGCAGAGGTCTACAGGAGGACAAACCCTAGATACATAAGGCCATATAGGATGAGGCTAAATGAAAGGACCTCCAGGATATGGAAACAAGAGCTGTATAATGTGATTGTTGTTCTTAATGTACTATGTTATTTCTCATTTCTTTTGTTGTCCCTTGGTTATCTCATATTGTTACAGTGTCCTATCTTGTTATCTGGTATATTGTATATATGTTTATTTATTTGAAATAGGATAGGGAAGGGGAAAACAAGATGAGGGGAAGGGTGGAGGGAGGGAAATGGGGACAAAAACATGAGAAGGGGTATCAATGTTTGTAAAGCAATGTACCTTCTATCTGGTGAAGGTAATGTAACCCTTCTATTAATTACAACAAAAATAAAATAAAAAGTATATGCTAAACAATCTCTAATGACTATCCATAGCTTATGATAAAGACTCCTGTATGATTATTTTACATTGTTATTACTAAAACCCCATATTGGATTTCAGAACTGATGCAGTTTCCTTGACCAGTAACAACCACCATAACATAGTATTAGCTGAGTGCCATCAAAAGATGAGATAATGTGCTAGAAACCTTCTAAGTATCATCTTACTGTTCTCATTTTATATTTGTGCTCATCTTGGGGCTTGAACTCAGGCCCTGGGCAACGTCTCTTAACTTCATTACCCATGCACTAGACCACTTGAGCAAAGGCTCCACTTCGGGCTTTTTGATAGATGTAGATAGATACAGATACTTGGAGATAAAAGTCCTAGGGTCTCATAAGATGTTCCTGCCTGAAGTTGGCTTTGAAGTGTGAGCCTCAAATTTCATCCTCCTGAGTAGGATTATAGGTATGAGCCACCTGTACCCTGCTTTAGTGTCTGCATAACAGCTCTGCAAAGTATCTACTTACTGAGGAGAACACTGAAGTTGCTTAGCAACTGTTCACAATAGCTAGTATAACCCCAAGTCTAACGAAGATCCACCCACTTAAAGATGAACGCCTTAAAGAATTTTAAAAATCGGACTATTTTCCAACATTTTTCTATAGGATCACTTGTTTTAGTTAAATGATGTAAAAATGTGGTGAGTTTTCCAATAGCATGTTTGTCTTCTTTGTCTTTTGTGATTCTCAGGTGCACTATGAATGGTGGAGAAAAATCCTGAAATATTTTTGGATGTCAGTGGTGATCTATACTATGTTGGTGCTTATCTTTATATATACATATCAATTTGAAAACTTCCCGGGCCTGTGGCAAAATATGACCAGATTGAAAAAAGAAAAGTACGTGATTTTGGTGCAGGATGGAATGAGAAGCAGCTAAGCCAGTTGAATAGTCTGAGAATATGTTGCTTACAGCACCTAATGGATTCTAATAAAACAGGATGATTTGGGGAGCTTATACATACTGGGATATGAACTCTTTTTTCTTTGTTTGTCTTCTTTTAAAGCTTAAAATGTAGTAGCTATTCCACAAATATTGGCTGACAAATTAATGTTTTTCAGCCCTATTTCAAGAAAGTGTTCCTTTCTGTTGTTGGTTTATGGGAAATGCATCTGTACAGTACTACATCCAACTTCTGCCTTCTGTATGCAGCTTTGTCCTTTAGCTCAAAGACTTATGTAATTCATGTGCTCTACATCAAGCAAAGCCTTTTCTTTTCCATGTTTCTGGGCTTAGACTGAAAGTGAACTTAGAGCCATACAGAAGCCATTTGCTCAGGTACTGAGGGCCCAACGATGTAGAGATATCATGGCCTGTATGATTAATGGATGGTGCTTTCTCCTTTTCTAATTTGCTTCTCTAAACATCTGGAATTAGTTTGGAAGCCTGGCCAGCACTGAGAGTTGGATGATAAAGTATTAAGAAGAAAAGGAATAAAAAGGAGTCAAGCAGTGGGGTATTCTGTCTATAATCCATGCTTTTCATAAGGCAGCTATCTGAGGATCATAGTTCAAAACTAGCCTGGGCAAGAAAGTCTGTAAGGTTTTTGTTTTTGTTTCATTTTTTGTGGGTCATGGGACTTGAACTCGGCTGGGTGTTGTCCCTGAGCTCTACAGCTCAAGGTTACCACCCTACCCCTGGGCCTGGATGTTATTCCTGAGCTCTTCAGGTCAAGTCCACCACCCTACTCCTGGGCCTGGATAGTATTCCTGAGCTCGCCAAGCCCCACTTCCCTTTTTCTAGAGGTTAACTGGAGATAAGAGTCAGGTCCTTTTGTGCCTGGGCTGACTTTGAACCTTGATTCTCAGATCTCGGCCTCCTGAATGGTTAGGATTACAGGTGTGAGCCACCGGGCCTGGCAAGTCTATGAAATTCTTATCTCCCATAAACCAATTTAAAAAAAAAAACAGAGGTAGAACGTTGACCAAGTGGTAGAGCACTGGCTTTGAGCAAAAAAACTAAGATGCAGCACCTGAGTTCAAGCCCCAGAACTGGTACACACTGGCAACAAGAACAAAAAAAAATGTCATGTAGCTAAATAAACACATCTGCCATGTTTATTTACAAATTTTATTGAATACTCATCCTGGGGATACAATAGGAAACAAGAAAATCTAAGTCTTATGAGGTCTACCAACCACTTACTCTCTCCAAGTTTATTTCAAATTGTGGTGAGTCTGTGCAGGAAAAGTGCAGGCTGATGGAATGGTAGGGGAAACTATAAATTGTGGTTTCAATTGTCTTCTAAACAGGTGTCCTTTTAACTCTCCTTGAAGGTTAAGAAACAACTTGTATTGGGAAAAGTCGGGGTGGGTTTCAGGTACAGAAGAGAACTCCTGAAGGAACCAGTACCAGATTCAAATGTTCTGTGACAAGACTGAATGTGGCCTGATACATGTGAGGAACTCACAGAAGTTTTGCCTGTTGAGAGGAAAGGAAAGGGACAGTGGGGAAATTTCATTTGGACATTTCCAAGGACTTAAAGATCGCTGACTAATTGAGAAAACTTGAGGTGTAGTAAATAAAAATGAGACTACATCTTATATAACAGCTATGAGAAACAAGGGGAATTCTCTCTGACCAGATCAGGGCAAAGACAGATAGATTGCAACACTGGCTGGTTAGAGAATGTTAAAGCAAATGCAGAGGAATGTGTTAAGATGGGAAGGAATCATGGTTTCCTGAGTTCTGAACTTCGTGCAGGGCAGATGGGTATATTGTTTACTGATGCAGAGAAAACCAGCATAGAAATAGGAACATAAAGAGAAACTTCTCTAAGGAAAAGAGGGAGAGCATGAACAGTTTTCAGAACACTAAGTATGAAGTTACCTTGGAACAGCTAGTTTTCATTAGCAATGTGGGGATGAGAGCTCACAGGAAAAGGCATTTATGTCTTTGGTATTAGGATGGTGGATTAATCCCTGGGACATAGTGAGAGCACCAGGAGAAAAAGACAAGTGGAGAAGTGATCCCAAAGTGAGTCCTGGGGATATTTCAGTGTCTAGAGGTGCAGAGAGATGGGGCAGGGTGGGGGGAAGGAGGAAGGGAGGTAAAGAGAGAAGGAAAGGAGAATATGGTAATGGAAAAGAAAGCCAGGAATGTGTAGTAATATCTTGACAAGGATTACTTCAGGGACAAGAGGAAGATAGATAGCCATTGAACTTGGCAGTGTCAAGGTTGTTTATGTCCATGGTAAAAGCAATTGGCTTGGATTAGTGAAAATAAAAACTAACTCAGGGTGGTGTTCAAGAAGGATACCAAGAATGAGGGTGATGAGAGAGCACCTGACAGTGCCTGCATTGTCCAAGAAATCATCTTGCTTTTTGTCTTGTTTTCAACAGGCTTGAGGATCTTGGCTTAAAGCAGTTTACTGTGGCTGAATTATTCACTCGCATATTCATCCCCACCTCCTTTCTGCTGGTGTGCATTTTACACCTTCACTATTTCCATGACCGCTTCCTTGAACTCACAGACCTCAAGGCCATCCCCAGCAAGGAAGACAACACCATCTACAGGTGAGCCAGTGAAGTACTTAACTCTTGTTATCAGGAAGTTAAGCTCTGTTAACAAGTTTTTGTGAATCTAGTGTTCTATTTCATGCAGAGAGGGAGGGAGGGACGGGGAGAAGGAGAGAGAGACAGAGACAGAGACAGAGAGAGACAGAGAGACAGAGAAAGTAACACAGAAAGAATACAGACTATTTGATAACACTTTCTGAAATAGTTTGGAATGAATTACAACTGATTCATGTAGAGTGTTCTCTAATCCCATAAGTAGATTCACAAGAGCTTTGATCATAATTCTAAAATCCATTGATGGGGCCAGAAGGTAGAGTGCTCACCTAGCATGTATGAAGCCCTGAGTTCGATTCCTTTGTACCACATATACAGAAAGAGCCAGAATAGTGCTAGCCTTGAGCAAAAAGTGTCCAAGGACAGCACCCAGACCCTAAGTTCAAGCCCCAGGACTAGCAAAAAAAAAAATCATTGCCGATTCAGTGTGTGTGTGTGTGTGTGTGTGTGTGTGTGTGTGTGTGTGTGTGTGTGTTTGCAAATGCACACATGCATGCATGCTGGTACTGCAGCTTGAACTTGAACTTAGGGCCTTGAATTCTCAACTTTTTTTGCTCAAGGCTGTTACTACCACTTGAGCCACACCTCTATTTACCTCTATTTTCAGTTCTTTGTTGGTTAATTAGAGTTAGGAATGTCATGGACTTTTCTTCCTGTGCTGGTTTGGAACCATGATCCTTAGGTCATGAACCACCAGCAGCACCCAGTCTGGCGGTGGGTATTTTGTGTGTACACTGGTTATATGTTTTTAGGACATTCATAGCATAATTCAGGAGTGAGTTTTGCATTTTGCTAACTACGTATAAAAAAACACCACAAGAATATGATTTTTAAATTCTAGAAAGGGTGAACCTTAGCCAAAAGCAGAGAAACTGCAGTCTGCTAGCAATCAAGAAAGTATCTAAGAAGAGGAAATAAAGACAATGTCTTCTTTTAACTGTTTACTGTGGCTTTCTCTTCGTCAATAAATATAAATTATTTAGAAGTAATAGACAGGATATGGCTTCTCTATGTTTACTGAAACTATAATGGGTTATCACAAATCCTCCTTTGCTATCATGGGAAAATTATAATCATTCTCTTGATTTTAATGCTGAGCAATTTTGTTCTGTCCCATACTTAGTCTATGATTGAGTTCTTAGAAAAATACTTGCTACATGAAACTAATAGAGCAAAAAAAAGAAAAACTGACACTAGTATAAAAGCACAAATGATTGGAAATTTAATTCTTTAATTTCTAAGGAAATAATTGATCACACGATTACATCATGAAGTAGACTAAATCTCTCATTCTCAGTTTTCTGTTCCAGGAAGAACTGAAATTACAGGTAACTCTGAAATACTGCTATTTGATAATGAAATATACTTTGTGATACTGTAGGTTTGCTTTCTGTATTGGTTTAGTTTAATATCATACTTAGTTTTCATTCTGAGTAGACTCTCCAAGTGACCACCAGGCAATAGCATGGTGAGATGCCAGTCAGTGTGGTTCTTAGCCATCTTGCCTGTGTGCGGAAGGGGCTAAATGATCAGGCTTCCATACATTTACTCCAATCTTTGTAACTATAACCAGGCATTGGGAAATCTTAAGTGTTTTAGAAACCTGTGCTTGCTGATAATGGAAATCACCTTAAGTTTGAGTTTATAAAGACTGTGGCTATCTAGAAAAAGTGAGTTGTCCATTAAAAAATTATTATTTGATCACTTTTAATATTATCTTGATACATGTGCGTATCAGCCATGTATGCGCTCTAGTTAACTATAACTGTCAGCATTTCTCAGACATCATATTCAATAATGAATAAAAATATTTTAGGAGCTCAAGTGTTGCCTACCTTGAAAGTTCAGTGCCCTGTGTTCAGACCTTAGCATCACCCAACAATATTTCTAATTAGCAGAACATATTTATATTTGTGAAAGAAATGTAATTATTGATCATTACTAATAAGACTTTTGAAAATACTTTTTTTCCTAAATCCTTTCTTTTTCTTCCACATGAATTTTCTTGTCTTTCAAAGTTCTTTCCAGTATTCAGGGGCTTTCGTTGCCTTCATTAATAAAATAGAGCTATAGGCCACAATTTATTCAGAAAAGTCTACCTATTTTAGGATCAGCCTAACCATATCACAGGTTTTGGACGTCGTTTACATATAAGAGCTGAACGTGTTCCAGAATTGCCTTTGAGTCTGTTCTGCACTGCCTTTCCCAATTATGCAGATTCTGGGTAAGGAGAATTGTCCCACATTAATGTTGTCTGTTCACTTTGTGGCACTTACCCTCTCACAGACAAGAAAAAGAACAGACCTGAAGAACCTGGGGGCAATTTTAGATTGTTATCTCCTTTGCTCTCTGTGATTACTCCAAGATCACTCCCTAATAGTGAAATTTACAAGAAATTGTAAAGAAGAGATGGTGGTATATAAACCCAGTTACCTGAAAAAAAATTGAAGCACATGTGCTTCCTCTTTCAAAGCAGTAGAAAAACACTTCCCTTGAACCTGGGAGAAAATTTTAAAACTCACATAGGATATGTTTTGTCCTTTGAAATTTCCTGCAAAATTTCAATGTCAAAGTCCTCGAAAGTTAACTTTACACATAAAATTTATATCCTACCTTTTAGAAACTCTTCCTTATTGTGTTTTTCTAGCTAATAATGCTTTATATCACAGTATATTTTAATTGAACTCTTAATCAATGATTGAATTAATAATAAAGAAAAAGACATTTTCCAAGTTGGGACTGGCTGCCTGGTTTTGCTTTTCCTGTGCTTATCTCCTTTCGGATGATTTACCAAAAACAAATGCCACAAATCTGGAATTAGGACTAATTGTAGTTATTAAACTGTCACACTATTGTTTCTGTCACTATTGTTTCTCCTGTCTGTTTATTGTTTATGTGTTCATACATGTAGTACAGACAGATGCCACTTCTGTGTGTAAAGTTAGTATTATGAAAATGTTCTATGATATACATAAGATGGAACTATTATAATTCAAATTAATCTCACTTCTATATTGTAATAGTATATTATGTAAAATAATATGTTCATTATAACAAATTTGTCATTATTTAATAATAATTTACTAAGAATTCTTTATCAATTGTTCATGTCAGAAAATATCATTACACATACAGAAACAAAACAACTTCTTTCTCCAACATCAGCTTTTGAAGATCTGAAGGAAAATGTGTCCACTATAATTACTTTGTAGACTTCTTTGTAATTCTTATAAAGGAGCCAATAGTTATTTTTCATAAGATTTCATTAAAGCCAGGCACGGTGGCTCATGCCTGTAATCCTAACTATTCAGGAGGCTGAGATCTGAGGTTCAAGGTTCAAAGCCAGCCTGGGTACAAAAGGACCTGAGGCTCTTATCTCCAATTAACCTCTAGAAAACGGGAAGTGGGGCTTGGCTCAAGGATAACACGGTAGCCTTGAGCTGAAGACTCAGAGATAGTGTCAAGGCCGAGTTCAAGCCCCATGACCCACAAAAAAAAAGATTACATTAAAATATTTAAACATTGCTAGCGTTTAGCTGCATTGTGTGAACTGGAAGGTATAAGAATAGGACACATTTTCTCTCATGTATAGAAGTTAGATCTATATTATAAATATATATGTAAGCATATAAAAGGTCATGTTTATACCAACACATTAACTACAATATGGTGTATGTGGGGAGAGGCCTTTGGTGTAACTCCTTTGAACTACTAACTTGTAGTTTACCCAAAAGTAAAAAAAAAAAAAACTGGAACAAGTGTAATGAACGGGGTAAGGTCAAGGGGAGAGGGAAAGACAATGGAGAGAAGGGTGGGCGAATGCTAGGATAATGTTTAAAGCACATAAGTTGCCATGAAACTAGGTAAACTGAGGCTATGTGGGGTTGGGAGTGGTGGGGAAGATGACCAAAGGGATGATATTGATCAACAGGCAGTTTGTACTCACAAATTGGCATGTTACATTGGAACTTTTCTCTATACTGAAGGATAAGTTGGCTGCCTGTGGCTCATGCCTATAATCCTAGCTACTCAGGAGGCTGAGATCTGAGAATTGCAGCTCAAAGCCAGTCCCAGCACAAAAGTCCGTGAGACTCTTCTCTCCAACTAACCATCACAAAAACAAAACAAAACCTGGAAGTGACAGTATGACTCAAGTAGTAGAGCACCAACCTTGAGCTGGAGCTCAGGGATAGTGTCCAAGCCCAGAGTTCAAGCCCCACAACAGACACAAAAAGATTATTAAATAATAATAAAAAACTAGGAATAGTAGGGCAATGAAAATATTTGGGAGGTAAAAGAGAAGGGAAAAGGGGGCCACATTATTATTAAGCATGTTTCCTGCATGTGTCTGATTTCCTGTTTCTGTAGATTCTTGTTGCCTACGCTCTTTCCAGGCTGCACACCCTGTGTAGATGACGACACATCTGGTGATAGGAAGCCTAAAATATGGCCTACATCACTGTCTCTGTCTAACTGTCTTCTTCTCTCTCCCTCCCATCTCCCATTGCCTTCTTGTGCTTTTGTCTCACCTCGCAGCCATGCCAAAGTCAATGGCCGTGTGTATCTAATAATAAATAGGTGGGTACTTTGATGTTTTCTCTCTTGCTTGAAAATGTCTCTTGGTATGTTCAAACTCTTTCCTGCTTTATAAATTTAAAAAGAAAATGCCACCAGGTAGTGGACAGTGGCTTCCAGGTATGCTTGTGGAGGTATTCTGCAAACCAAGCTATTTGGGTGCTATGCCAAATGGCACTGCCAGGTGGTTGTGGAGGTTGCTGAGGGTCTGCTGGTGCTCAGCAGTTACTCTCAGTCCTAACTTAACATTTCATTGACTTTATTATCTTGTGGTAGAATCCGTTCAAGGCTTACCTGAGAGTCCGTCTCATTCTTGAGCATATCTACTGAAGAGCTCAGCTCAAGAACCACCTCCTACACACACACACACACACACACACACACACACACACACACACACACACACACACACACACAGGCTCTCATAAATGCCAACATCTTGCTAAAAGTCATCTGCCCTTCATCTGAATTCCTATGGCACTTTGTCACTGGGGCTGTCCTGACACTCTGCCTTTCAGACCTCCATCACCTGCTTGGCTTATCTCGCTTGCATAAGCTCCTCAGGCCTGAATGATCTAAGGTATTCACAAGTCACTCTCTCCTAGCCTTACTTCTTGGTTGATATTCACAGCAATGTGTGGTTGACAGACATCAAAATTTCAACTGTATCTCTAGTTGCAAGATCAACACAGATTTGAAGAAAGATTTTTTTTTGTCTGTTCTGGGGCTTGAACTCTGGGCCTGGGCACTGTCCCTGAGGTCTTCAGCTCAAGGCTAGTGCTCTACCACTTGAACTACAGCACCACTTATTGTTTTCTGGTAGTTAATTGAAGAGTCTCATGGATTTTTGTGCCCAGGCTGGCTTTGAATTGTGATTCTCAGATCTCAGCCTCCTGAATAACTAGGATTATAGGCATGAGCCAGTGGTGCTTGGCAAGAAGGATATTTCCTAGCCAGTAGTTTTCATCATAAGTCTGCAGCACTGGAATGAGGTCCTCCTTTCAGATGAGGACCAATGACTTGGAGAGAGAAAACCCACACTGAGTATTCACCCATTACAAAAGTGAGCTTTGTAAGTGCAAGGTGCCCACAAAATGTCCCACAAGAACTGAGCAAAGATCTTTAAGGTTCTGTATCCTCAAACTATATTTTTGCCGTTCCTGGGGCTTAAACTCAGAGCCTGAGCACTGTCCTAGGGCTTTCTCCGAAGCTAGTACTCTACCACTTGAGCCACAGCACCACTTTTGGCTTTTCTATGTATGAGGTACCAAGGAATCAAACCCAGGTCTTTATGCATGCTAGGCAAGCACTCTATCACTAGGTTAAACTCCCAATCCTATTCTTACTCCATTAAGCATGTCAATGAAATTTTTCACTCTCAAAAATTCCATATCAGTAGTAAAGTTAGTTTTTAGTTAAGAGAAATATACATTTTACAATAAACTTGAGTAACAAACCAGGTTTTGGTTTTCTATTGAATTCATGTTTTTCTTAGGGTAAGTGGAGCTGTGGTTCAAATAGTAGACCTTCTAGTCAGCCTTAAGTGAAAAAGCCAAGCAAGAGTAAGAGGCTCTGAGATCAAGCCCCAGTCCTGGCACCAAAACAACAAAAGTTTCTCTTTGAGAAAAATCCTAATGCAGATAACTAGGTCTGGCAAACCCAAGGAGGCAAAATGAATGAATGGATGCAGTCCTGGAGAAGGTGTAGGGGAAAATAGAATGAAACTTCCCTGGCCCTGGGGTCTGTCAGGGCCCAGAGTTCTGGACGGCATCAGAGAGAAAATTCTGCCTGTGGCTTTTAGCTGCTAAGTAGAGAAATAAGATGTAAGAGACACCAGTCAGAAATCTTGAGCATCTCCATAAACCCTACCACTCCAAGCCAAAGGAATGACCCTCTCTTTCTCTGTGCCTCTTAACATTTAGTTTTACTCAGTTAAGACATGGCTGCCATCAAGTATCAACATCAACCAAAATAGTTAAAATCTTGGAATACTCAGACTTTACCATGATCTTCTCAATTCAATTTCTCCTTTATAGAGGAAAGTTTAATATAAAAGATGTCAG
Organism: Megascapheus bottae; assembly: GCF_031878675.1. NCBI lineage: Eukaryota > Metazoa > Chordata > Mammalia > Rodentia > Geomyidae > Megascapheus > Megascapheus bottae. The sequence goes on along the minus strand of NW_028327372.1, from coordinate 101,360 downwards.
AGACGATGCCGCTGAGGACACATCAAACAAACCAAGGGTCCCTCTTTTCACAATGTATTCTTCTTAAATGTGATGTGTATAGTATGTCCAAATTTGAGTAGGACCTACAAGAACCTTAAAATGAGAGGTGTCTCCTTATGAAGTGTGCATACACTCACAAGTTACTTTGTTACTGTTGTTTTATGAGGAGAAAAAAATATCTTTAGAAGGGTAATTTACAAATTAAAAGAAGAATTCGACCTACAATTCAGCATACTGGTGGATTAATACTTAGACAATATTTTACAAGATGTAGAGTAATAGAGCATGTTGAGAACTGTGAGCCATCTTGATAAAGCCCTAATAATGTGAAAGGTGCAGGAAATCAAACTTACTTAATATAATAATCAGTGTGAATTAGAATATTTTAGCTTTCAGAAGCAAAACCTAATCCGTACAGTCTTGTGTAGTAGGTATTTGTGAAGGAATCACTACCATTCACATGTAAGAAACAATATTAAATTCACAAATCAGTTGATTCTGTGTGAATACAATCCCCTAAAATTAATTATAGATTCTAGAAAATCAATTATCCTAAACCTTACAAATATTCTACTTTAAATATTACTGAGGTCATACACTAAAATAATGGAAGATATTTCACTTTAACTGTTAATTGATACCATAAACTACAAATTTGTCTAATGAAAAGAGTGAATACAATTTACATTTCATATATTCCAATTTCAAATAATTTGAAATGAATAAAAGCCAAACACTAATGCCTCATGCCTTTGATCCGAGCTACTCAGGAGTCTGAGATCTGAGGATCTCAGTTCAAATCCAGCCTGGGCAGAAAAGTTTATGAGACTCTTATCTCCAACAAACCAGCAAAAAAAAAGCCAGATGTGGGGGCCGGGAGTTTGGCCTAGTGGTTAAAGTGCTTGCCTAGCATGCACAAAGACCTGGGTTCGATTCCTCGGTACCACATACATACAAAAAAAAAAGCCGGAAGTGGTGCTGAGGCTTAAGTGGTAGAGCTCTAGCCTTGAGAAAGTCCAAGGACAGTGCTCAGGCCCTGAGCTCAAGCCCAGGACTGGCCAAAAAAAAAGCCAGATGTACAATTGTGTCTCAAAGAGTAGAATGCCAGACTCAAGCAAGAAAGCTCAGGGACAGTGTCCAAGCCCTGAGTTCAAGACCCAGCATGTGTGTGCATGCATGCACACACACGTATGCATGCACACACACACACACACACACACACATACAGAATAGAATATAAACTAAGGAGTTTTATAATGACAACATTTTCATACAGAAAGTAGCTTAACAGATGGTTTTTCAAAATTGAGTCATCATTCGAAAGTAAAATTTGTTTCTTCTGTTTCAAAGAAGATTGTGTCCCCAGAGCGTAGAATGTCAAACTTGACACTCAGTGGATCACAGTGAGTACCAAAATCAGCACTGTCTTGGCCAAGGAACTGGCTAAAGCTAGACTAGAATTCCTTCTTCAAGGAGAGAATGCCCACAACACATACTGAAAATAAAATGATGTGGGTACAAAGGGAGAGATGCATAGATTGAGGGCATGAAGGGGAGAGTGGAGGAATAAATGAACAGATAGATAACATCTCTTAGAATTGGAAAGGAGAAACAGTTTACCTATGAAACACGCAGTAAGAGCTTAGAGCCTAAACCAATATAAAGGCAAGGCCACAAAAGGATCTGTAAACATGAAGTAAATGTAAAGAGAAGACTGTGAATTCCTCACAGAGACAGGCAGGTGGAATCATTTCATATGAGGGAAGAAAGGAGATTCTCCCAGACTACAGTGGGCCCATCCATGTGTCTATCTGGAGTCCTACAACAAAAAAACTTTCCTCTGAATTATAAATAAGTAACACAAAATGATCAGTGAAGAATTGTAAGTATTTCACAGAAAAAGCCAGAAGTGGTGCTGTGGCTCCAGTGGTAAAGCACTAGCCTTGAGAAAGCCCAAGGACAGTGCACAGGCCCTGAGTTCAAGCCCCAGAACTGCCCCCCCCAAAAAAATAGCATTCTCAGTTCCTTAGCCTGACATTTTGAGGATGTATTCATTCACCAGAATGTGCTTTTAACATTGATTTTGAGGGAGAAAAATGTCAAGATTTTTTATGATTATTTACTAAGGGGAAGAAAGGCTGAGTTCATAGTTTTCTGGGTCAGCTGATCTGTGTAGCAGACTAGAACCTGTTCACCCTCTGTGGATGCGCATGACACATCCATAATGAAGGAAGTCTGCCTCCCAGTATATAGAGTTTTCAGAAGCCATACCCAACAGTGTGAATAAACAATAAGACTGTTGTCTCCAACATTCCCAGGAAGAAGTATCAGAATGTGTTCTGAAGGTTTCTTTTAAGTACACAAACTGCCAAAGAATGGGCTGAGGAGAGAATTATACCGTTTAGCATCTTCTCTCATGTCCATTGTTGAGTGGTCCCTTGTAAGAACATTATTTCTAATTCTGCCTTATATTAGAGAGTTATTAAAACTCAGTATAAGAAAATCTCAAAGATGGTTTAATGTCACTACATACTTACAGAAGTTTCTTTGTTTTCTATATATCACATGAAGTAGGCACAGCCATTTCCAGCTTTTACAGACCAGCAAACAAAGACTTACAAGGCATGTTAAATAGTTGGCCATTTCACACAGTAGGAAATGATCTCATTGGGCTTCAACTTGTTTTTGCTGTTGTTCCAGTACTGGAGCTTGGACTTAGAGCTTCATGTTCTCGCTTAGCTTTTTCATTCAAGGCCGGTGTCTACCACTTGAGTCACAGTCTACCACTTGAGTCACAGTACTCCTTCTGGCTTTTTGCTAATTATTCAGAGATACTAGCCTCATGGGATATTCTGAACTGTGGTCCTCAGATCTGTTTTATGAGTAGCTAAGATTATAATTGTGAGCCATTGACACCCAGCCTTCAGTCTGCCTTTCTAACTCCAAAACCCCATACTTTCAACATTCTTTTTTTATTTCCTCCATAAAAGTATGGTAAAATAGAGATAGATAGATAGATAGATAGATAGATAGATAGATAGATAGATCAACAGATATTAAGAAAAACTCACACTGATTATTTTAAAAGCATTATTATTCAATCATGTATTTAAAACTTTTTCATGTCTACATGTTTCAGACACATCAATTCTATGAATATCCCATGCAAAATACCATTCACCAGAGTTCCCAGATAGCCAGCAAACTCCTATGCTAGAATGTAACAGTCCCATATACATTTTCCCCTTTTTCTCTGCCACCTGTTACAACTTTCAAGGTTCAATCGCTTTTTCCAAAGCATCCTAGGTGTTGCCTGGCCCATTTCCTTATAAGGACTGTGTCAGAGTACAGTGAGCAGCATGAGTGGTGAAATTTCAGAACTCTTCCATCTTCAGCCCCACCTGTCTCGTAGGGAATTACAAGTTTCTAGAAAGAATTGCAGATCTTCCGAAGGGCTTGTTCCAGGTCTTCCTTTGGTTCCTCCATTTAATGACTGACCTCTCTGCCCAACGCTCAGCAGTATGGGGACATTTTGCTCTATGGTTCAGGTAAATCCTGAACCATAAGCAGCCTTTTGTGGCTAATGGTTTTTTGTTCCATAACTAATGGTGATTATTAACATGTTGTCTTCTTGTCTGTATGATACAGACTTTAAAATGCAGTCTGAGGTGGTCATAAAATCTTGGTTCTAATGACAGACAGTGTCTTCTCACACAGTATAATCTGACACTGCTTGAAGTGAAGAGATAGATGGCTGTGGCCACATCCAATTGCATTTAGGACATAGAAAAAGCAGCCTAATGACACAGGTTTAAAAAAGAACTAGGCCAGGCTCCGGTGACTCACGCCTAGAATCCTACCTACTTAGGAAGCTGAGATCTGAGGATCAGGGTTCAAAGCCACACAGGGCAGGAACTTTCATATGACTCTTATCCTCAGTGAAGCACCAAAAAAAGCCAAAAGTGGAGCTATGGCTCAAGTGGTAGAGTACCATCATTGAGCAAAAATAATCTCAGAGGTAGCACCCAAGCCCTTAGGATCAGCACACACACACACACACACACACACACACACACACACACACACACACACACACACACCCCAACATGGAAGAGAAGAATTGTACTTGTCATTTACCTTATGAGAGATACTGTAGGGTCAGAGTGGCTGTCTGCACTCAGTGAGAACTTCCTTCTTACTGAGGCTAAGGTTCCTTCCCCATTTCTGCCACTGCTGCCACCAGCATAGCTGCCATCAGTGACCCTCAGGCATGATTTGGTGCCGATCCATCCCAACTCCTGAGAGCATTTTGCTTCTGTTGCACTGGTATTTGAAGCTGGTAGCATGGGGTTCGCTACTGCCAAGGTTGATTGAGAACACACATTGTTAAAGAATTTGAAAAAGGAAACCTTCCTGCTTTTTACAAGATGGTTGGTTGTGTTCCTAAAAGGCACAGGAGTCTCTGTGTTCTCCTCCTTACAAACCCGCAGTCCTATCCACTCAGATCCGTCGCTGAGCCTAGGGTCCTAGCCAAAGCTCGCTACTCATGCCATCCCGCCATGCACTTGGCATTAGGCCGTTCCTGCAAGAGGCATACAGGAATGCAATAGTGGGTGATGTGTCGCATGATGTATGATCTCTGACTCTCCTTATAATTCTTCTGTTCTCATCTCCTTTTTTTCCCTCTCTATTTCAATTACTTTGAGCAGCATCAAGAAAAAATTACCAATCCACCAAAATGAGTAAGTCCCCCCGTGAAGTCATGAAATGCTTGCTCTACATGTGCCATTTCATGCTTCTACATCCTAAACTCTGACCATTGCCTCCTCTGGGGGGGGGGGGAAATGTCAAGTTTAGGTGTCAATAGCTCTCATTCCTGATTAGTCACTGGAACTTGAATATGAAAAGTTACTAAAACCTTGACTTGAGAGATTGTTTTTCAAAAGAACTTAAAACAAACCAACCAAACATGGCAAGATGCTAACACCCCACCTTGCAAGGTCTTTGTACGTGTACTGATTCTCGTTTCATTTATCCTCCTTTGACTTGCCCCTTGCTCTTCTCTCTCATGGTCCTCTTCTTCTGACTCTGTTGTTCTCTGCCAAACAGATTGGCCCATCCTGAAGGAAGCCTCCCAGATCTGGCCATGCTAAAACCTGTGATACCAAAGCTGGTGGAGCCCGGGGAGGAGAAACTAGAGGGATACTCTGAAAAGGCCAAGAAGGGTGAGCTTGAGAAAGACAGTGAGGCATCAGAGGATGACGAAGAGGAGTCAGAAGAGGAGGAAGAAACATCAGGTAACTATCTCACTCCTAGCATTTGTTCTGACTGATTGAATCATTGACCTGCTCCATAGGATCTGTATGTGAGTTGGAGAAATAAAAGCAGGAGTTTTCCTGGATTTTGGCAGATATATATTTGGTTGGATTTGATTGCTATAATATTCTTGGTTCAACTGTTCCAATTATTTCCTTCTAATCTGACTGAGAAAAGAGGAAATGGCTGTTACTAAATCCAGACCAGCAGGCAGGGCTTTGGTTTGGAGACCACAAGGGACCAGGAGGACATATGTCACCATCCCCTATAGAGGATACAGCAGCCCCTGTGCAGGTGCCGGTCTCAGCTTTATACATTTTCTTGAGGAAGTCTGTCAAGGATTTTCCTGGGATAGAGGAACTAAGAATGAAGAAAATGTGCAATCAGTCCCACCACTGATCATTTTAAGGCAGCTCCTAAAGATGTTACCTAGGCATTTTCTCTGCCTACTCTGATGTCAAGGGGTTTCTTCCCCTTTATTTGTAGACTTAAAATAAAAATATTTTAACAGGATACGATGGGGATCAAATGGCCTTAGTAATCAGGAAATGTTCCCTGACAGAGTATGCAAAGGACAGAGCCACTCATCTGTGCCACAGTATCCAGAGCATATAAGAGGAAGCAAAATGCCATCTCAGAGGCAGAACACTGAGGTAGCACCTTTGCTTTTTGTTTTGTGCTGACCCTGGGGCTTAAAATCAGGGTCTGGTTACTGACCCTGAGCTTATTTGTTTTGGTGCCAGCCCTGGGGCTTGAGTTTAGGGCCTGAATACTGTCCTTGAGCTTTCTTAAGGCCAGAGCTCTACCACTTGAGCCTCAGCACCACTTCTGGCTTTTTCTATGTATGTGGTACCCAGGAATTGAACTCGGGTCTTCGTGTATGCTAGGCAAGAACTCTTACCACTAGGCCCAACTCCCAGCCCAACCCTGAGCTTTTTTAACTCAAGGCTAGCACTCTACCCCTTGAGCCAAAGCTCCACTTCTGGCTTTTGGTGGTTCATAGGAGATAAGAGTCTCATGGACTTTTTCTGCCTGAGTTGTCTTTGAACCATAATCCTCTGGTTTCAGCTTTCATGTGAGCACCGGTACCCAGCCTGCTGCCCTTGTTTTTAATGGTCTTTTCTTCTGTATAAAAATAGAAATTACAAAGCACATAAGGAGGAAGATTCCTCTCAGAGACAAGTTCCTCCAGCAAACCTAGTCACTGCTCCCGTTCATCTCAGAAGGCAGGAAAGGACCAGAGACATCCCCACATAGCTGAACACCACCTGCACCCCAGCGTGAGGGATTCAGACTCAGATCTTCCTCTGTTGACTTCAGGGAGGTTGAACTTTACCAGTGGCACGTTTACATTCACACATCATCACATGTAATAACTATGTACACCACCCAATCATGTACCCAGAACTTTCCATTGACCGGTTTCTGTGTCATGTTATAAATAAGCATTTTTCACAACTGCAACCTTACTAAATATTCAGAACTATGTACAATAATGTTAAATTTACTTATGGTGCCAGGTAGAGAGTGTGAACTTCTGTCTACAAACATAATGGAATAATCCATGATGTGGATACGACAGGCCAAAGTAAACCTGTTGCAGCTTTCAGTCAGAGTAAGCCAGCACAGTTCTAGAGAGAAGCATATCCTGTGTGTCTACCCCAAGGTGGAAAGAATAAACTGTCATGATAAAATGAAAACAAAAATGGTTAGACTCTGCATTTGATCACATTTCTTGAATCTGTGGACTGGGCCATCCAGTCATTTTTTCATTTGGAAAAGGGGTGCGCAGGCTGCACCCACTTCTTGAAGATTACAGACAGGTATGTCCTCTCAGAGAAGAAGGAGAGCTTTAGCTCATGACTTCTGACACCATCATTTTAACAAGAAACATGGCATTGACAGAGAGCTTGGGATACTTAGAATTCCCAGGGAACTAGGGAATCATTATTTCCTCCAAATGCTTCTTTACATCAGTATTACGGAAGTGTGGTTACAGTGACATTGTCTCTGATCTCAGTTTACGATGTCCATGTGATCAGAATGCCTTGGGGCTTTCAGATCCTCATCTCTGCAGATTCTCTTGAATCTCACCACTACAACTATTTTGCAGCCTCTTTGAAAGTTATAAGACATGCATTAATGAATAATACAGACAGTCCTCATGCTCTTGGGTGACCTTACTGTCTTGCAGATCTAAGAAACAAATGGCACCTGGTGATTGATCGCCTCACTGTGCTCTTCTTAAAATTCCTGGAGTATTTTCACAAGCTGCAGGTGTTATGTGGTGGATCTTGGAGTTGCACATCATCAAAATCGTCTCCTCCTACATTATCTGGGTTACTGTGAAAGAGGCAAGTGAAAGTTTGTTGTATTATCAGACAGAATAGAATCAATCACAATGGCCCATCCATCTGTTTCCTTCTCCATCTCTCCTTGGTGCTTTTCATTCCGTGCCTATTGTATTAGAACATCACAGCTAGGTGCATGACCTTTGACATTCAGAAGACACAAGGAACTCAGAAGACAGAAAGACTGGAGAGAAAATCGGGTGGCTTAGGTCCTAAATGGCTTGGTTGTGATGCCCTACTTTCTTATTTTGATCTAGTCACAGTGAATTTTTTTTTGTTCTTTGAGACAAGCCACTAAGTATCTGATCCATTTGTATAAAGCCTCTGTTTTCTTGTCCGTAAAGAAAAATTACCATTCTGTCAGCAATTGTTTCACTTTTGCTATGGAAAATTAACTTTCTCTGAACTGAGGTTTTATTGAGTCCCTATTTTAACAAGTGGTTTTTGTATAATGTTTGCATATTTTATTTTAATTTTATTTTTGAGATGCTCACAATTCAAACTATCTGCTAGCAACTAAGCCAGGTAATCGCTATCTGCAGTCCTTAAAAAGTTTAACTAAATTGGCCACTGGTGGCTCAGGCCTGTACCTATGTGACAACTGCACTTGATCTCACTTCTTGTGTTCCTCCAATCAGTTGTTAAAGAAGCTCAAGCCACGTCCGTCATTATCTTTTTTTTATCCAACATGTTTTGCATTATTCAACCAATCTTCCCAGAGAGTAAATGGGATTGTGACAGTCTCTTACTTATAACATCACCATAGAGTTCCCCCCACCTCTATCTCTCTCCCTGTCATGTCCCTCCCTCTACCCCTCCTTCCTCCTTCTTCCTCTCCCCCCCCTCTCTTTCCCTCCAGTGCTCACAAATGCATGGTGTGAAACACTTCATTTAACCTTATTATTCCTTCTTTTTAGATTATTTTTCTAATACTGGGGCTTCAATTCAGGGCCTAGGCGGCACTGTCCTTATGCTTTCTCAAGGCTAATATTGAGCCACAACTTGAGCCACAGCACCATTTCTGGCTATTTTTTTTTGTGCATGTGGTACAGAGGAATGGAATCTAGGGCTTTGTGCATGCTAGGCAAGCACTGTACCAGTAGGCCATGCTCTGGCCCCTTATTATTCATAAACTCAAGAGCATGAGTGGGTTTTAAAGTCCTCTGGAGCCAGGCATCAGGTTTATAATCTTAGGTACTCAAGGAAGCTGAGATTTGAGGATCAATGTTCAAAACCAAGCCAAAGAGGAAAGTTCATAAGAGTCTTCAATAAATCACCAAAAGATAAAAGCGGCACAGTGACAGCCTTGAGTGAAAAAGCTAAGGGACAGTGTTCAAGTATCCAGGCCCTGAGTTCAATCCAAAGTCCCAACACACACACACACACACACACATACACACACACACACACACACACACACACACACACACACAGTTCCCCCCACACAAACACTCACACTGCCTTTCCAGCACACACACCATTTACCTATCAGTGTGTGTCCCTCGTATGTTCTCTCTTAACTATAAGGCCTTGGACCTGCCTTGTCTTCTCCCCATCTATCTTGTGCTTACACTTCCGGTCTCAATTTAGGTCTAATGTCTTTTTTGTGTGTGTGCCAGTCCTGGGGCTTGAATTCAGGGCCTAGGTACTATCCTTGAGCTACTGGAGTTGCAGCACCACTTCTGCCTTTTTCTGTGTATGTGGTACCAAGGAATTGAGCCCAGGCTTTGTGCATGCTAGGCAAGCACTCTACCACTAGACCATGCTCCCAGCCAAGCCTACTCTTTTAACCTTCCCTCGTATAGCCCATAGAGCTCTGGACTTGATACATGTTTGACTTTATAGTAAATTCACGCTGTTATTTTCTTCTTGTAGCATTAAATGTTTCTAGGGCATTTTTTTCTGTGCCAGTACTAGAACTTGGACTCTTGGTAGGCACTGTCCTTTAGCTTCTGCACTCAAGACTAATGTTCTACTACTTGAGCCACAGCTCTACTTCCAGCCTTTTGGTGGTTCATTGGAGATAAGAGACTCACAGATTGTCCTGTTCAGGCTGACTTTAAACCACAGTCCTCAGATCTCAGCCTCTTGAATAGTTAGGATCACAGGAACCAGCTCCTAAGGCATTATTTTAAGAATATTCAACATATTCCATGACTGAATACAACAGAGGTGCTTCTGTACTATTAATGGAAAGGAAAGTCATTAGACATGGGGGAATATCTCCTTGATACATAACCTCATTTGCAGCTAAAAGCCAATATATTTGAGTTGACTTTATTGTTCTCCTTCCGAAATCCTGTGCCCCACCCCCTCAGCGTTTTCTATCTTAGCAATGATTCTAGCATCGATTCAGTTTGCCATGAAGAAACCTGAGGTAATGTCTTACACCTTTCCCTCCAAGTCTCCAACCTGCTTCCATCAAGTGATTCAGCGACAAATCCAGCTCATGTTCCACTTAAGTCCATCTCATCTCATGTTCCATTTAAGTCCAGTGCAACTGCCTTAATGCTTCCTTCCAACTGTGACTCACATCCTTAGCCCCTGCAAATCCCAGGGTAACTGGTCTCTGACCTCAAGTCTGACCAATATCACATCCTCTATTTTTCCATCACATTTATCTAAGGAAGCTAGAGATCATACCTTACTTTCAAACTCTTTGTCAACAGGTCCTTTAAGCCTCTCTGTTTGCTGCAGAATGAGTTCATGTGCCATTGCATGGCTCATGCGAGATACGTTGAAATTTGACTTCTGATTATGTCTCTATCTTCCCTCATTGTGGCATTTTACTTTATTTTACTTCAGTTCATTTTTTTCTGTTCTTTTATGTGCCAGTACTGAGTCTTGAACTTAAGGCCTAGGCACTGCTCCTTAGCTTTTCTTGCTTCAAAGCTGCTGCTTTACCACTTGAACCCCAGCTCCACTTCTACCTTTTTGGTGGTTAATTGGAGATAAAAGTCTCACAGACTTTCCTGCCCATGATCCTCAGACCTCAGCCTCCTGAGTAGCTAAAATTATAGGTATGAGCCTATAATCCTAGTGCCCAGTCTACTGTGGCATTTTATACTTCCAACTCTTAATTCCCCATGGTCTGTAGTCATCTTTTCTCATCATTTGTTTCCATACTTTCTTGCCTTTGCTTCTGCATAGCTGACTGGAATTTACTACCCACCTCTCACATTCAGTACTCACCCCATTCACCTGGTTCTGCTCTTTGTGAACCCACTCATCAGACCAACGATCCCTTGTAAATGCTCTCACAGAAACTCACATACATCTGTAACCTAGCTATTGCTGTTGTTTTATAGCTATTAAATTATCCTATGTCTTATCTGTCTTCCATATAAAATGTAGTATCCTCCAGACCATAATTCACTCATTCCCTCATGTCCCTGTGCATGCCAAGAACACAAGCAACACGTTCAACTGGAGAAGTCAAGTTGTCTTGCCTTTGATGTTATTTCATATCATATCTTTTTGTCCCCATTTCTGATTTTATGTTTCCAGGTGTCTCTGTTCAACTATGTATTTTTGATATCTTGGGCTTTTGCTCTGCCATATGCCAAGCTGCGCCGTGTGGCCTCAAGTGTCTGCACTGTGTGGACGTGTGTGATCATCATCTGCAAAATGTTGTACCAGCTACAAACCATTAAACCTGAGAACTTTTCTGTCAACTGCTCCTTGGTGAGCTTTGAGGATGGGAGACCTCCCTGAATGTCCGTTAGGGAAGCAAGGCAGATACTTAGAGTCTACCCCCACCACTCCCCATTCAGCACATGCAGCCTAGATTGTAGGCGAAGTTGTACAGTCTGGCTCTGTTAGCCTGGACCTGCATCTACTTTGGAGTTTAGATCCCCCTTGAAATGAGCTCCCAAATCTACCATGCCCAGAGCTGAGGGAGAAAAGCCTGCCCATGTCCACTTGGCAAACTGACTCTACCTTCTCTCTCCTTTTTAGCCAAATGAAAATCAAACCAATATCCCCCTTCAAGATCTAAACAAATCTCTGCTCTACAGTGCTCCTGTGGACCCAACAGAATGGGTTGGCCTGCGGAAGTCTTCTCCTTTGCTCGTCTACCTGAGGGTAATGCGTCTCCTGTGCCTAGCCTATAACTGCACAGTTACAATTTGCAGTCCTCTCCCAGGACAGTCTCAGTGTCCTGTGTGGTCATCACTGCATCTTCTTCCATGGTTTTGAGAGTCACCTTGGCTGCAAACAAGTGGATATTAAAATCAGTACTCATCTTATATGCTGAAGGGAAGTTGTCCAAGCAGTCTCATGTTGGTTAGATAAAATATGTTAAGGAGCTCACAATATAAAGAGCAAGTTTGATGGAAACATCAGAACTAAAATATATCCAAAATAAATTGCAAATCTTTTAAAAAGCATAATGTTAACTTGGCCAGAAACAAAGAAGAAAAATTGTCTGAAAAGGAAATGCTATAGTTTACAAGAAACTAGCATTCCATTGCAAGAAATTTTTAAATTGTCTCTATATTTTTAAAGGGTATATATTATAGCTAGAAACAATAAAATACATATCTCTGAAAAAACTTTGATAACAAATACTCATAGAAACATAGTACAAACAGAAGAACATAATTTTTCACATTTTACTTTGACAGATAATTTAAGCAGTCATGGTCATATTATACTAGCCATTCATATAAAATAAAACCATATACTTGGCAGTTAGGGGTGTGTGTGTGTGTGTGTGTGTGTGTGTGTGTGTGTGTGTGTGTGTGATTTTTGCAAGTACTGAACTCAGGGTAAGGGTGCTTTTGTTTAGCTTTTTCTATCAGGGCCTGAGCACTGTCCTTGAGATTTCTCAGGCTAGTGCTCTACCACTTGAGTCACAGCACCACTTCTGGTTTGCACATGCTGTGCAATTTCCAGTTTTTCCTTACATGGTAGATAGTGTTAAAAGTCGCTCTTAGAAGGATAAAATACATTAATATTTGAAAATAGCAATTATACTAATATCTGTCAGCTATTTCCCTGCATGTTAATTATTTCCATCATTATTGTTATAAGAACTACAATCTTACCCTCATGAGCATTCTTTCTGGGGTCGGATATCAGTGATATTAAAGCGTTCCCTCTAGCTGGCACCCCACTTCTCCAGCATAGTGTAATCCCAGGATATCTCCCTGCTATCATTGCACTTACACTTCCTATAAGGTCAGACTGCCTTCTTCCAATAGGCAGGCACTCTGCTTCCTTAGCATATGGAGTGTACTTAGCAAGTAAATAGGAGTGACCAGTGTGATGTACAGAGATTTTACCTCCTGTTCCTGGGGCACCCAGCCTGAGTCCTCAATGGAGATGACTCCACAACAAATAAGACAGGGAGAATCAGTCTTCCATTCAATCCTACCATGAATTACTAGTAGGATATTATAAAAATGTCCTTTTAGATATCCAGAATTAAGTACAGTGATGGGGATTGCTTAAAACTAATGAATTGTAAAGCATTTGGTCTACCCTGTTTTTGTTTTCCTTCTTATGATTTGTAGAATAATCTTCTGATGTTAGCTATTCTGGCCTTTGAAGTCACCATCTACCGCCATCAAGAGTACTATCGAGGTCGGAACAAGCTCACAGCCCCTGTGTCTAAAACTATCTTTCATGACATTACAAGACTTCACCTAGATGATGGGCTTATCAATTGTGCCAAATACTTCATAAACTACTTCTTCTACAAATTTGGCCTGGAGGTAAGTTTTCATACCAAGGTGATTTATTTCTATTTACCATGAAAAGTCAAGTAGCATCTTTGGCTAGCTGGTCACCAGAGCCTCACTATCTATCTTTAGCCAGGAAGTTTGATCCTCTTGGGATATACAGATGCTGCTGCTGTTGCTGCTGCTGCTGCTGCTACTACTGGTTAGCGTGGCTGGGAATTTTCCACACTCAAAAGCCATTTCTCCAACTGCAACAGAGGCCTCTCTAGAACCATCCAACTATATGGAGACCAGTTATCATAATAGTTCCATATAAGGAATAAAATTTTAATTGCTGGGTACTGGTGGCTCATTCCTGTAAACCTAGCTACTCAGGAGGCTGAGATCTGAGGATTGCAGTTCAAAACCAGCCCAGGTAGGAAAGTTCCTGAGATTCTTATCTCCAATTAATCACCAAAAGTCAGAAGAGGAGGTGTATCCCAAGTTGTGGACCACCAGCCTTGAGCTCAAATCTAACCAAGAGCGTGACCTGATGCCCTGTATTTCATCCCCCAGTATCTGCACCTTCAAAATTATAATACTGACCTTTTGTTTTTACACTATTTTTATGCAAGTTCAAACTGCAGCCACAATGAATGCTATAACCTGACATGATTGTGGTAAGGCTATCTCTTTAGTATGAGGTGGTTATTGTGACAATGGCATAGTCTATCTTCCCACTCAGTAGAGACAGCCTGAGCACTGTAGGTCTCTACCCCAGCAGGTGCACTGGCCCACAACCCCTTCCCTGTAAAGCCGATCTCTCTTGCATCTTATCACCCTTACACAGACCTGTTTCCTAATGTCAGTGAATGTAATCGGTCAGCGAATGGATTTCTATGCCATGATTCATGCCTGCTGGCTGATTGCCGTCTTGTATCGACGCAGAAGAAAAGCCATCGCTGAGGTCTGGCCCAAGTACTGCTGCTTCCTGGCCTGTATCATCACCTTCCAGTACTTCATCTGCATTGGCATCCCACCTGCCCCCTGCCGAGGTGAGCCCCGTCCCCCGGCTTTTAGCAAAAGTCATTATCAATGGCCACTGGAGAATTGATGTTTGCTGTTTATCTCGGCCCTCCCCCCAACAGATTATCCATGGCGATTCAAGGGTGCCAACTTCAACGACAACATTATCAAATGGCTGTACTTCCCTGATTTCATTGTGCGACCCAACCCTGTGTTTCTGGTCTGTAAGTGTTTCCACCACAGGGTTCATGACATTCATACGCGAGTTTACATTGGCTCATTATTCTTCCCATGGTAGGCATTAGTGCTTTTGCTTCTTTCCCTGAACTTCACAATCATGTAAAGGGTTGTTTTATTCATTAATATTGCAAGTCATTAATGGTTCCTACTTGCTCTATTACATTTGCAAATATTAATAAATCAACGTTGAAGTCCCACATTCACTTGTATAACTCCCTTTCCAATATGTTCCCTCCTTAGTCACAGGTATCTGCATAACCCATCTTTTTGAAGGTAGTAGAGAGGGAGGCCTCTCAGATTGAGTTGTGATCAGGTTTCAAGATGCCACTATCAGGCAGGCCAAAATGAAAAACAAGGCTGTAGTGGCAAGAAAGAGGCTTTCAGGCAGGAATGAACAGGTCAAAGCCTTTGAAAGAAGCCAGTAAATAAAGGATTGGAGCAGTTTCTTTCCCTTCCCCCAAACACACACACAGAGTAGGGAGTGTCAGACAATACAGAGTACTTGATTGCCGTAAATATTTCAGGATTTTAGGACCAACAAAGCAACCTATGACTTGGCTCTGGTGACCTGGCCTTGGGGTCTGTGCCAGGCAGCTCTTAGATATTCTTCTTCCTGTCTTTCTCTCTGCCCCCTTTAGTGTATCTAAGCTCAAGGAATATCATGTGGGTACTAATGCACAGGGAATGGCACAAGAATGTCACATCTATCACATGTAAAAGATAAGAAAGAATATGGGGAAGGTCCAGGCTGGGAATGTGGCACTTGCCTAGCATGCATGAAGGCCTGGGTTCAATTCCTCAGTATCATATACCCAGTAAAACCCAGAACTGTGCAATGGCTCAAGTGGCAAAGTGCTAGCATTGAGCAAAAGAAGTTCAGGAACAGTATCCAGGCCTGAGTTCAAGTCCCAGGACTGGGAAAAGAAAAAAAAGAATATGAGGAAGAAAAGTGCTCCAGTAGCTTTCTCAAAACTAGGAAGAATCCTGGCATGCATAGCTAATATTTCCAATCCTAGCCATTCAAGAGGCTGAGATATAAGAGCTTCAGTTCAAAGTCAGCCGAGGCAGAAAAGTCTGTGAGACTCTTATCTCCCATTAACCAGCAAAAAGCTAGTAGTGGAGGTGTGGCTAAGGTGGTGGAGTACCAGTGTTGACTAAACAAACCCAAAAGAAAAGACCTTGGCTCCAAGTTGAGCCTCAGTACCAAAAAAAGAAAGAAAGAAAGAAAATCCTAATGGGAAATTAATGCAAATCCACACTGTCTCAGGAAAAATTCTCTACAACTAGAAGCCTAGTAGTGAACACCTCACACTGGTATAAAGCAATGTGCAAACAAATCCCAGGCTTTCTCTTGGGGAGGCCCAGCCTGTGTGTTCTATCTTTCCTCTGGCACACTGGCAAGTAATGACTTTTACTAGACCCTGAAAGCCTAGGGTGCGAACTTTGGGGATGCACTTTCCCACAGGTGTTGGTGGCTAGTTCATGCTGCTTGTGACACTGGACCTCAGAACAGGAGGTGATATGGTAGTCACCTCCCTTTGTCTTGCCAGATGACTTCATGCTGCTCCTGTGTGCCTCCTTGCAACGGCAGATTTTTGAGGATGAAAATAAGGCTGCAGTACGAATCACGGCTGGGGACAATGTGGAAATTTGCATGAACCTAGATGCAGCTTCATTCAGCCAACACAACCCCGTGCCAGATTTTATTCACTGCAGGTAACAATGGCTTCGTCTCCTCAAGTCACCCAGACATGAGCATTGCATACAGATGGCTCCTCTGCTTCAGATCTCTCTAGAACACTACTTAAAAAGAAGCTATTTGCGAGAAATTTGACTAAAAGAAAATGATAAGCATTCATTCACACAGGGTTTCCCCAATTCATGTTTGTATATTACTACTTATGCCAGGGTTTCCTGTACACCAGGCCAGTGGGAAAGGAAAGATGGATGCAGGGATCATAGTATGGTTTCTCAACTATTCCAATATCAAGGATGAATTTCCCCCCTTCATACAGTGGCATTCTTGACCTTGCTTCTTGCTTGTTATGTTGTTGTCTTTTGACTGTTTGGAGGTTGTTTCCCCCCTCCCCCTGCCAGATCTTACTTGGACATGTCCAAAGTGATCATCTTTAGCTACCTCTTCTGGTTCGTCCTCACCATCATCTTCATTACGGGAACAACTAGGATCAGCATCTTTTGCATGGGCTACTTGGTGGCCTGTTTCTATTTCCTGCTCTTTGGAGGCGATCTGCTCCTGAAACCCATCAAGAGCATCCTGCGTTACTGGGACTGGCTGATTGCATACAACGTGTTTGTGATTACAATGAAAAATATCCTGTCAGTAAGTGGAACCCTCTCCTATATAACACACTTGTGGTTTCCATGTAAGAGTAAACAATCCTCGTGCCTCTCACATGACCTTGTTAAAAGCCTGCTGAACATTTAGGATCCAAATGATGGTTCACTCCTTTTTTTATTGAACCAGATTAGGCCAAATTCTTTCTACTCATTTTTCACTCCTTGAAGGCCATACTTCAAAGGGATCTGTATTCAAAGGAATGAATTCTAAAATGTATTTCACTAATTAATCCTATCCTTCTTGAGGAACAATTTGTCATCACTCACTGCATGGTTTTGAAGTGACTCTAGTAACCTGAATCAGACTTACAGAATCCTCATAGTATTTGAAAATAAAATGCTCTTCCATAAAAAGAGTCATAGGAACGTGTAATAAACTGAGCAGTTTTATAGACTGTTATGTGGGGTAGGGAATGATGAAGAGGGACTGGGAGTGTGTCCGTGGTAGAGTGCTTGTCTAGCGTGCATAAAGCCCTGGGTTCGATTCCTTAGCACCACATAAAAAGAAAAAGCCAGAAGTGGTGGTGTGGCTCAAGTTATAGAGCACTAGCCTTGGGAAAACTCAAGGACAGTGCTCAGGCCCTGAGTTCAAGTCCCAAGACTGGCAAAAGAAAATATCTTACATATCTGGGTGTGGTAGACATTAGAGAGAATTCAACATTGTGATGGCTTCTAAGCAGAGACATCCAGATGAGTAGAGACATCTTGTTTGCTCTGCCAGTGAATACCTGTGTCCTTTCTTTACCATGACAAATGAATTACAGTGCCCAGTTGTAATTCTATAGTACTGATCATTCTATTGCACTGATCTTCTAGACCCCAAGGGCACCCCTTCAGTTATTTGGTGCTGCCAATATTTGGTTAAGAACCTTTCATGAGCTCATCAATAGCATTATGTTGGACCAAAGAGATCCCCAGAGGACAAAGTCCACAACTGTCTCCAACCTGGGTATCAGACTTGTGGTGTTGTCACTGAGGAGAATTTCTGGACACATTGAAGCAGAGACAAGTTTATTAAGGAAGCAGAGCAAAAGAGAAGGCAACATACACAAATTGGATGCAAATATACAAACACACACAGAGTACTCAGTGGTGTAAGTATAAGTACTCAGTGGTACTTATACATGAAAATAAGACAGAAGAGTTAACATTCCTCTTTGTTCTGGATACCTGGTATATCTAATCATTCTTGACATTATCATGTGGGACCAAAGAGATATTAAAGCTAGCCAGTTTGCTAAATCTGGGCCATAATTTCTTTTCTTTTGACAAAGTCTCCTTCTAGTACAAAACTAGTTTTCCTTGAAATATTTACCCAGAATATTCTTATCCAGAACCCTGGATACAAAGTTAAAGGCACTGTCAGTTCCTACAGTCTCATGGAAGAGTAGCAAAACCTAAGAAAAAACATGCCAAGTCAAGCCATCTATCAATAGCAAGTGTATTCGTAGCTCCGTCTTCTTCTGCCTTCATATCCTGATTCTAGCATGGCTCAGGCAGAGGGAGTTCATGCTGCTTCAGCTGCTTCTCAACTCTGTGCCTGGTTCTTACAGCTGGAACTGGTACTGAGTTAGAAAAGCAATGATGTAATGATCCACTGCTTCTTTCCCACTTAGGGATTTAGGGATGAGATCATCCACCATTCAATTGCAAAAAGCTATTGCAGACTTGAGTTGGGAGATGATATATAATGTATAGCATTGTGTTTAGGGGTCTAGGAGGGCCAAGCATATGCAGTCATAAATACTTGAATAATTTATTTTGCCTCGCGTCTGTTGAAAGATGAATTGTCTAGTTGATGGTAGAGGCAGCTTTGGGCAGGTCAGCACTTTACCCCATTCACATTAATTTACACTTGGAAAGTATTGAGAATCGAAAAAGAAGGTATAGACAGGAAAACAAGCCATTCCACGCTGGAGCCAAGCTCGTGATGAGGGGTTTAAGCTAACCCATCCATCCACCTATTTGTTCATCTGTCCATTGTCATAGTCTTCTTTGCTGAGTGAAGAGCTAGAGATAAATAGGACTCAGTTTGTAACCCTTAAGGAACCAACTTTCTAAAGAGGAAGATATACCTGTTTTAAAATTATGGCAATAGAGGTTGGGAATTTGGCCTAGTTGTAGAGTGCTTACCTAGCATGCACAAAGACCAGGGTTTGATTCCTCAGTTGCACATACATAGAAAAAGCCAGAAGTGGCTCAAGTGGTAGAGTTTTAGCCTTGAGAAAGCCCAAGGACAGTGCTCCTGAGTTCAAGCCCCAGGACTGGCAAAAACAAAATTATGGCAATAAAATCATCTGTGAGAACGATTGCCACATTTTAAGAACAAAACAAATATAAAAGTTAGCCTAGATCTCACCTTGTTGTATGATGGATCCAGTCCTGAGAACACAGAAGCCCCCCATGTAAAAGCCCAACTTTGGAGTTTGTATTGTAGCACTAGTGGATACTACAGGCTCTCCAATCTCAAAGCCCTGCCTAACTGTGTTGAACTAATACATGGTTTCCATGGCCAAAACCTACACAGGTGCATAACAAAGTAGAAAACAAATCAGATGTGAACACAATCAAAGTCAGTCAAAAACCAGTGAACACTCAAATCAAGCAAAGATATCCACTATAAGGCCAAACAAATCAATTGAGGGCAAAATCAGTTGGAGATAAATGTCTCACAGACTGTTCTGACTACTCTGGCTTTGAATGGCCATCATCAGATCTCTGCCTCCTGATGAGCTAGCATTACAGATATGAGCCACCTGATCCTGGCTGGAACCCATCTTTTAAGTTGATACTTACAAGGAACAAAAGCTTGGTAGCACACAAATATGTCTGGGATTCCTGGCTAAATAGCCTCCGCTTTAGGAGCGAGGTCTAAGGATTAGTACTCACAGGATCCCAGCTATACACACAGTGAATCATCATCACCTGTATGTGTTGGCCAGCAGTAGTTAATGCTTATTTAAAATTCACCTCCCAGGGAACTTAACATAACTGTCTTGATACATTCATTTTTTAAAACAGATATTTACTAGTCATCATCAGCAACAGTAATAACAATAAAAGATTCCTTTATCCATAGAATTAGCCAAATAAGCCCCAAAAGACTTCCTTGGTCTCCCCTGAAGACTAGACACCCATGTCCTTCTTGGACACCCATGAATGATATGCAAGTAGTTGTTTGTCTACATTATTTAAGGAATAATGACAAACAGAAACCTTCGCAGATTCAATAAGGAGCCATCAGTGATTTTTCACATATTTGCTAGCCAAGGTTGGTTGAATCCCAGAAACAGCCAACAGGTACAAAAGCCAAGCCCTGCTTACCATTCCTTCCTTCAACTCCACCCTGCAGCTTAGGTCTGGAATGCTCTCCTTGAGGGACAGCATAGATTTAATTGTTAGACCTGTGAGAAAGGAAGTGTACCAAAATCAGAGTCCTAGATTTCAATGAGTATCCATTCTCAGAGTTTGTTTCTTCCAAAATAGCTGAGAATTTCTTCCTTGAAAAGAAGTGTTTTTGCAGAGGCATCACATTGGAGACCTTCCTTTCATTCATTAGGTATAATTTCTAGAATTTACATTGCTCTCTGAGCAGCTAAAGTAAGCCTCCATGGTAACTGGACTTTTAGTTTAGGTATGGACAGCCCTCTGTAATCATTGTCAATGGGTCTTTGTCAATTCCTGCACATGCTGGGGTCAGAAGAAACCAAACTTTCTTTTTGGATCCCGTGATGGAGAATTGACCTCCCCATTTGTTTTTCAGATAGGAGCATGTGGATACATTGGGACACTGGTACAAAATTGTTGCTGGTTGATCCAAGCCTTTAGCCTGGCCTGTACAGTCAAAGGCTATAAAATGCGTAAGTATGCGAGGCAGAGATGTTCTCATTTTAAAAACAGGGCCTAAGTACATTCATTAAAGATGTGAAATTGGAGCTCAATTTCTCCCTAAATAAAAGCTATAGAACTGCAATGCATTGTGTACAGACTGTTCATAGTATGAGGAGCCCCCATTCCCAGAGTCCCTGGACCATTTTCTAGAAACTCCCAAAGCCCCAAAGGATTTGGGGATTGGATGCAATGCAGTAGTAACTCCATATGCTTTCTGAGATGTGGTTAGTAAGCATTCCAGATGTCTATCCAAAATTACAGTTGTTCCAGTTAGAACTTTGAAAACAGACATGTTGGAAAATGCCTACAAATCCCAGCTACTTAAGAGGCAGAGACAGGAGAATGGAGAATTGGAAGTGAGCAAGAACTTAATCTCAAAAACAAACAAATGGGCTGGAGATGTGACTCATGACTCAAGAACAGGTAGATGGTAAGTACATAGCACATACATACATATATGCATACATTCATACATATATACATGCATACATACATACAAATATAGATGAAAGAGGTGTAGAGGTAAAAATCGAGAAATATCTTGGGCCCTCAAAGTAAGTCAGACTTCCAGGCCTTCTTTCCTGTTGAATCTCAGGGAGCTTCTTCATATTTAGAAAAATCATTGGAAGGACCCCCAGAGGTTCCTGGAGTTGACTTCTTTCTGCCATCTGCTTCTTGCACCGAACACCCAGGATACATCACACATGGTCTGTTGTGGTGTGCAGATGCTCATGTGCATGCCAACATGACGTTCTTCTGAACAATGGTGTCCAGTCAGGCTGAATCAGACTGCACACAAGCCATCCACCTGACAAAATGTGCTACCTGCCATCCCTCCTTCAATCACCCCATCCTGTACTCAGTGTCAGGTTGGGTAGAGAACTCTGTCCTAGAATAGATATTGTCTTTTGTGTCAGTGCATTTCCTCTATCATTAGGACATTATTTTTCCATGAACCTTTTTGGAGATTCCTGAAGAAAGAAATGTTCCGGGGGCTTCCTTGTGCCTCAGGGTCAAAAGCTCACGATGGGGTCACCTTATGAGTCCATGTGGACATTGGAGCTCAAATGCTCGTGGGGAGACCAGATAGCAGAGTGCTGCTCTTGTGCCTGCGTGACTCGTAGGACTGTGGAAAGCACAGATTTCCACAGTAGCGGTGGGAGTGGAGTTAATTTCTGTATTGCCCCTGCTGCACTCCCACAGCTAACGAGGACTCGTCCTGTAAGTTGCCCAGTGGAGAGGCGGGGATTATCTGGGACAGCATCTGCTTTGCCTTCCTTCTGCTGCAGAGGCGAGTCTTCATGAGCTACTATTTCCTGCACGTTGTAGCAGACATCAAAGCCTCTCAGATCCTGGCCTCCAGGTTGGTCGGGCACGATGGGATTCCATGGTTGATTTTCTTAGGAAACATACAAAAAGGAATGCTTCCCTATATTTTTCTGTTTTAACTTGTTGGGAAAGCCCACGGGAAATTAAGAAACTTCTTCTAGGAAAATCAGGGCAAAAAAAAATTACAAATAAGACTTTGGGGATCTCAGATAGACATGGTAGTACAATGTGACACTTTATCAAAACTTAGGACATGTGTAAGTGGTACATAAGTATAATTGAGTCCCTATATACACACTCCTCACGGGAAGCAGTCCATGCTGGCCTCCAGCAGTAACAGGAATTTCTCAAATGAAAATATACAAATGGTGGCTGTGGTGTAACTTAGAGTACATGCACAAAACCTTAGTTTGGAAGGGAGAAAAGTAGAGAGGGCAGGTGGGAGGGAAGGAGAAAGGAAAGGGAGGGAGCAAGGGAGAGAGAAAAGAGGCAAGGGAGGAATAGAAAAAGAAGGAGGGAGGGAGGGAGGGAGAAAAGGAAAGGAAAAACGTTATCCAACAAGTATATAAAGAAATACTAACCATCACTGATAATCAACAAAATGCAAATCAAACCAGAGTTATTTCACTTTACCTCATTAGAATGGACACCACAATATAAACATATATATAATTCAAATTAACAATTTATATATAATCTATGTAAAAGTATATATTGTGAATAATTTTATTGTTGGGGAGGGAAAATGGGAGCAAAACATAAGAGAAAAAATAGTGTTTGAGAAGAAGTGTACTCACTAACTTACGTATGTAACTGTAACCCCTTTGTACATCACCCTGACAATAAAATTAAGTTTACAAGAAGAATCATAAAAACCATGGAATCGCTACAAAAAAATTAGCACTAGTTTAGAGATTAAAAAAATAATTATATATATATATATGTTATATATAGTGATAAGGATAGAGTGAGAAGTGGATCCTTATGTACAGTTGGTGGGAATGTAAATTAATGTCAGCTTTATGGAGAACAGTATGGAGGTTCCTCAAAAAGCTCAAAATAGAACAATCATCTGACCCAGCAATCCTACTTGTGGTACCACTCTTACAAGGTCAAGTGTATAATGCTTAGGCATGGTTTCTGGCATGCCTTCAAAGAGACTGACTGCTCTTTGGAAAATACTATTTTCTCTTCACTGATCTCCCAGACTAGTGAGCAGCTCACTTGCTCCCAGGAACATTTTCTTGTTTATCTACCAGGAAAAGGCTTCTAGAAGGGGGTTGGTAACCTCCAGCCAGGAAACTTCAGTCAGCCAACAACAATGGGAAGCCAGGCCTTCTAACCCATAAGTGATCATTTTCAGAGTAAAATAGAAAAGGCAGGAATACTAACTCGTTTTGTCTTCTGTCTCCCTTTATAGAAGGGCTGAACTCTTTCAGGCCACAATCGTGAAAGCTGTGAAAGCAAGAATTGAGGAAGAGAAAAAGTCTATGGATCAGCTGAAGAGACAGTAAGGACGTCTTGATTCGCTCTCATTCTTCACTTTTCCATTATGTACAACTATCAGCTGAGTCTCAGGTTTTTCAAATCCATGAAAAATCTACTTGTGTCAATGTTCCATATACTCACTCCTCTGTCAGAGAAAATCACTGATACCTGCTAGGCTGTAAAGGAACAGAAATATGGCTCGCTCCAAGATGGAAAAGCGAACACCTTGAAAAAGACCTGTTACAGTTGTTTAACTTAAGATCCCTGAACAGGCCATTTAAAGTCTCATAAATTAGGTCTCATAGTTCTACTTTTCTGAATTAAAAACAAAAAAAAGATTAACTAGCTAATGAATGAATCAGGGTCTTCCCCAGTGCCAAGCACTGCAGTGTTCATTGCAGCTGTGAATTGAGAAAGTGAAGTGGGGTCAGCTTTGGAAGCATCTGTTGAAATCATAACCGATGGGCAACCTGATATTGGCCCATTTAAGAGTCCATGCTAACTAGAGAAGTTTCTAGAAGTGAGACTCATCTTTCCCTGAATTTGATGCAAACACTCTTCCCACTGTACCCTTCTGGACAGCTCAAAGGATAGATAGTCTGACCCTTTCAGGAGAGTCAAGAATTCTGTTGAAAAGAATGTTCTCCGGATAAAATTTTCAATAATGAATGGAACTTCTAAAGAGTGGTACCACTTATTTGTTTGGGGGCAGGTCTGAAAGTTGGTGGCTACAGAAGTGGATGGCCAAGAAAATGGAAGTGCTCAATAATCAGCTCAGCAGGAATGTTCTTTTAGTTTACAAGAATAGCTCCATATCATGCTGAACTCATATCTCACTTTCCTTCTCATAACCAAAGATATATCCTTGTATAAATTAAATCATTCCATAGCATGATTCTTTTCACAAAGGTGCAAGTAATGCGCCAAAAAATAATGCGAATGCATTATGGTGCAACAGTTGTTATAACAAATTTCAACCCACATTTAGGTGGTGTTTCTCACTTCTCATAATAGAAGTAATGCATCCTGATGAATTTTTCCACTTGTTTAAAAATTCAAAACTTGAGAAATAAATAACTTGTCCTTCCTGATATGGTATGTTCACACTGGCTGTGATACAAAGGGTGAATACACAGGCCAGGCCAGGAGCGTGGCCTAGTGGTAGAGTGCTTACATGAAGCCCAGGGTTCCCTTCCTCAGTACCACATACACAGAAAAAGCTAGAAGTAGTGCTGCTGCTCAAGCGGCACAGCACTAGCCTTGAGAAAGCTCAAGAATAGTGCTCAGGCCCTGAGTTCAGACCCCAGGACTGGCCAAAAAAATTCTATGCTAAACCTTAACCTTTATGGGTCATCCTGAGTCTAGCATCTGTGAAGCATGAAGTAGCCACATGAATTACATGTAATATATATAATGTATATACTATATATTGTATATGTGTAATATGTAGGTAGTTAATATGTAATATATATTATATAATACTATACAGTATATAGTATCTATTGTATACTATATATTATATAATATACAATATATGGTTATATGCATTACACACAACACACATTGCTTATTAATAATGAATCTCATCACAATTCTTGAAGTTGACTACATTGTTTGTGATTTTATTTATTTATGTCCATTGGCCCTAAAATACCTGCATGTGTTCCCAGCACTACTAATTTCGCTTTATTTTATAGAATGGATCGCATCAAGACCAGGCAACAGAAGTACAAAAAGGGTAAGGAGAGGATGCTGAGCTTAACCCAGGAGTCAGGGGAAGGCCAGGACATCCAAAAACTCTCTGAAGAAGATGATGAAAGTACGTGGAGATATTTTCTTCCTGTTCAATTACCTTGATGTGGTCAAGAAGCATGATATTGAGGCACTTTTCTTTTTGCCAATTTTACCAATGTATTTTATTTTTAACTTTGCAAGTTTTACTTTCCCACTGTGGATGGGGTCTTTCTATTTGTTTCATTTCTCTGTCATGAATGAATAATATTACAAGTAGCCTTAGCTTTATCTTATAAGAGACATGCTGCTAAAGAAGTTGGCATGGTTTTGCGAAATGTGTTTATTGAGGGGAGCTATTCCAGCTAGGCTGCCATTGGTTTCTATAAATTTTATGTAAATTAAATATGCATGCATATTCTATGTGGCACCTGAGTATTGATAACTAAAGTATCAATTATTACCTGTTCCAGTGAGAGCTGTCATGAAGTATATATTTATAGCAATATAATCTATTACATCTAATTAGATATTTAGTCTATTCAGCTCAAGCTTTAAGATTTATGAGTTTTTTAATCTTATCAAAACTTGCATGTTTATCTGTTTGAAGGGAATCAAACAATAATGCATGATATATTTCCAATATATAGCATCTGTTCATCACCTTGTTTCAACCATGCCTTAAAATAATCACCATGAACTTTCTGGCCATTACAATGTATGCATTTTAATAAATTATTTTACTGAACCATTTGCCAGTAAAATAATTTGTGAAAATACACATACACTTTTCAGCCTTAGTATATATAGTTCTTTTCCTGACCTCTGATGTACTTTCGCAACTGACCTAGATTTGACAATTGAGTTATTAAAACGTGGTTTCAAATTTTGTTTGCTCACTTTATAAGAATTAATGTTTGGACATATTTTATTTTAGGAGAAGCAGACAAACAGAAAGCCAAGGGCAAAAAAAAGCAGTGGTGGCGGCCTTGGGTTGACCATGCTTCCAGTAGGTTTCTCAATACTCTTCCAATCTCACTGACTCTACCCTTATATCCTTGACCAGAATTCAGGCTCTCCCCATGACCTGTGTGTCCTATGCATGGTTTAACCCTTGTGACTTGACAGGGAATTAAGAGTGTAGGAAAATTGCAGCATCGATGGGTCTATAGGCTCTATAGATCTATTCTTCTAGAGATAATATACGAATAGATAAGAAAATAATAACCACCTAATACAGTTGGCTGAAGAAAGCTCAACATTTAGGCTTACAGACTCTTGAGTGCAATTTATAGGCTCGGAAAGCAAAGAAATGATTATAATTCTCTCTAATTTGGAGGTCCAGAGTTCTTCTGGTATCTGTTTAATAACTAAGAATGAGTTTGCAGCCAAGTGCCACTTACCCATGCCTGTAATCCTAGCAAGTCAGAAGGCTGAAATCTGAGGATCATGGTTCAAAGCCAGCCTGGGCAGGAACGTCCATGAGATTCTTAGCTCCAATAAACTTCCTCCACAAAAAAAATCTGGAAGTAGAGCTCTCGCTCAAGTAATCAAATGCTAACATTGAGCAATAGAAGCTTATGGACAGTATCCAGGCCCTGGGCTCAAGTTCCAAGACCAGAGCACACGCGCGCGCGCGCGCGCACACACACACACACACACACACACACACACACACAATCATCATCACAATGAGTTTGTGCTCCGCTAGTACTGATTGAAAACTTATCACTACATTCAAAGAGTCTGTAACCCTTTCTTTAAGAAACTAGACATATGGGGACAAAAACATGAGAAGGGGTATCAATGCGTGAGAAGTAATGCACCTACTATCAGGTGAATATAACTATAACCCCTCTATACATTACAATAAAAATTAAGAATTTTAAGTAAAAATTCTCATGTATTAAAAGCCTTTATTAAATTCTGAGATTAGAAATCCAGTAAAAAAAAACTGGATATAGATGTCATGAGTCTTCTGTTCCCTCATTCCAAAAGCTTATATTTTTATTGGTATTCTATGTTTTGGCAGTATACTAAGTATAGAGTTGAGGGATGACTCGCAATGAAAGCATTTACCTTCTCACTTCACCTCCTGTCCAGTCTCAAAATGGCTATAAAACTGCACCACACAGCCAGCATGTGGCACAGCCTCACAACCACCTGCCACTCAGAATTGATCAATTCACAACAAAAAACAGAAAATCATAACCAGATAGCCACATAGAATATAGTGAATTTCCTTTCTGATTGTAAAAATGAACTATGAACTACAGAGTTCACTGGGTATATTCGTTCTGCTTAGCATAGAAATCGGCACTGTTGGCCAGGGCTTTGTAATGGAATGACCCAAATTAATGTAAACCCTCCTTAACTATATTAGAATATTGAATAATCATTATTTTAAAAATTATTTGCCATGTCTTCAGTCTTTTTTTTATCATATGCCACATCTCTGTAATTGTGGCTAGCTAGTCTCATCAGACAAGGAATGTCACCAAAGCGCATGACCTCATGCAGCGGTGGGAAAGACCCTATTAGTAGAAAATCAAATCAGTGCTAATCTTTCCCTTACCTAATTTTGGTATCACCTAGATCTGGTTTGGACCTCTCTTCTCCCAGTAGTCATTTTCCACAATCAGCAAGTAGGATAATGAAAAAAATATTTGAAATATGGCTTAGTATATCTAGATAGAGTAAAATTTAATCCTCAATATTGAATTTTAACATTATGATGAAAAGTGAGTTCTAAAGAGTTTTATTTAATTTTCTGCCCAGGTCAAAAGACTAACAAGTTGAAAACAAGTGTAATTTTTCCATTTACTGTTTATTGGCACAATAGTCAGCTACCATTATGGTAACAGACTGAGAGAACTGCCTGTTCCTGTCAAGTCACAAGTAAACTGTGCTTACTTTTCTGTTTTTAAAATACCTCTGCTACTTAGTGAGACCTATCCATTTCAAAACCATGTCCTATTGAACGCTTTGTCTTTTCAGCTGAGGTAAATCACTTTGGTTGTCCCTCCTTTTTGCATCTAAACATTGTATTTTCAAAGAAATTGGATATGGTCTTTGGTAATCACCTTACAAGTTGATAATAGTTTAAAGAATTTCCTGTGAAGGTTATTAATGTTAGATTTTATGACTCATTTCACCCTCATTATATCAAATTCATGAAGACTGGTATTGAAACTAAATGTGCCTTGTTACAGTACTTGATGGTGCAATAATGCAGAAATGTGTGTAATTCATGGTTTGGAATCATTCTGAGCTGTGCTGTTAAATTTTCTCTGCAAACTACATTTTCTTTTACAAGCTTGAGAAGAACACAAGAAAGAAAAACATATTCTACTTTTTATGGTCTTTAATGGGTTCCAGAACTCACCTTTAGATCTGGAAGAATTTTTTTAAAGCCCTTATTCTGATCTGTTGAATGGCAGGGTTGGGCTTTCAAACTAAGGACTATTATGGTTGCAATATTAATATAAGTCTGTCAGTGGTGTTACCATGTTGCCATGGTCAGTAGTGAAGATTTTAGCATGGTTTGCAGGTACCTAAGCCTCTAGTTCCATACCTTTGTACACACATGGGATTGCATTATTGCTATTCAATGATACCTTCCATACCCATATCAATTCTGTACTACTTAAATTAATGACAAGCCTTGTTTTATCATTAATCATGTGAAATAAAGGGCAAAGTTTCTCAGGATGCAAGTGGTGAGATTTAAAAATTAATGCCCCACTAAAGGAGTCAGTGATGACATTTCCATCCATGCAATACGTGTGTGTGTGTGTGTGTGTGTGTGTGTGTGTGTGTGTGTGTGTGTGTGTGTGTGTTCCTGGGTGAGCAGCTGGCCCTCCATATGAACTAACAAACCTGGAGGAGCTTTCCATTTACTACCAGCAGATGTAACATGAGAAAGCATTCTCTTTATTTTTAAGCTTTGTTATAATGATATTTTATAAAAGTCATGAGACCTTTAAAAGAACATTTCCTTTTTGTCTTAGTGTGCTAATAGCACTTGGTTGTATGACAAATTGTTTATATTTTTAATGGTAAAAGCCAGTACTTGAGGTGAAAATCACTTGAGCTCATGGATATGCATAAAGGCTACAGAAGAAGGTATGATTGAATACACTTAGCTATGGATTGATTTCGATGTCTATAATGAGGGTAAAATGTTCCATCCTATGATAATCTGTTTCTCCTGAATGACCATGTGACAGTAGTCCATGTCACTCTCCTGTGAGTCTCTTGGCTTACACGAAGGCATTACTTTCATGGTCTTCTTCTATGTCAAATGTAATGCTACAACTTTGATTTGTTCTTGCTTATTCTTACCTTATGTTATATTGCATTTATTTCCTCAGGCCTGGACCCAGTACTCTGGGCCTGGTTTGTTCTTCAGAATCACAATAACAAATTACAGTGTTTCTGTTCAAGGATATAAGGCCCAATTCATTCACTCTGTATCTTCATGAAATGGAGGCTTCTGAGTCATCTGAAATCATGGGCAAAATCATTGGACTTTTGACCATGTGTAGTGACAGCCAAGCAACTAATTTTAAACAAGCCAAGGTTTTCCATTACCTTATGAGACATAAGGCCAAAAGATTAATTCAACTATCACATTTTCTCACCTAAAAGATGGATGCCTCAGCTTTGGAAACCCAAATATGATTTGAAAATATGAATGTTTTCCTGTAGTGGTGGTACAGTTCTTGTAGCATAAGAAATGTACATACTGGGAATCCTTTCTCTAGTAAACATAATCCCTAGCAAACTGATTGTGATTGGGGTTTTTGAATCTTTAAATCTCTGGACAATCCCCACTCTCTCTGCTCCCAACTCGACACAGGCACCATTTTCTTGTAGGGAAAGCATGAGGCTAGGCAGAGACAGTGCACACTGTGCTTTAAAGCTTACGGTCAGTAGAATTCTTTCTTGAATTCCCTTAGGCTCCAGGGTATGGCTTGTTGACCAGGATCCTGACAGAGCTAATTCTCTGTGGACCATTTCTGCCATCCCTGTTGGTCCCCTAGCTATAGGTAGAGCAGCTGACACGGTGGTAGTATTTCTGTTGTTGTCATTGTTTCCATTTTCATTTTAAATGTTACCTAGTCATTTTCTCCTCGTGGTGGTGTTGTTGTCGTTGATGTTGTTGTTGTTTTAACTCTCTCAAGCGTCTTGTCATATATGTTGTCTTACATGTGATGTGGAGAAGCCAGGTCTACAAAGTGTAAAGTGAAGTAGAAGGTTGGTGGCACTGATCTGGGTCCTGAGTCAACCCAGTTGGCTTACCTATAACAGATGTCTGGTCTTCCATTCACTCTGGCCTGGTCTAAATGATCCAAATCATGGAATTATGAAATAATCATTATCAATTAGTTTCCCATCTCGGTAACAAAACTGGTTGTTGCTCAGTTCAGTAGATTCAGCCAGGTAAAACTTCCAACCAAGGGGGGAAAAAACCCAGAGTGGATAATTCCATTCTTCTTATTTGGCCCAAACAAAGCCACATACTCTATGTACTCAGTCAGATCCATACCAGGCAGCCCTAACCTGGACAGGCTCTTGTCATCTCCTGTACCTTCCTCCCATCTAATGTCTCTTACTGTGGTCCTTGTTTTGTTTTGGGTGACCATTTGCACATCTTGAAGGGGCATTTCATTAATAAGCCCCCATTGTCTCCTGTCCCTTCCAAGAAATAAGTAAATATTTTGTTTCACATAGTGGTCAGGAGTGGAGATTATTATTTGTTTGAGACGGATAGTGAAGAAGAAGAAGAAGAAGAAGAGGAAGAATTAAAGAAGGAA
Organism: Megascapheus bottae; assembly: GCF_031878675.1. Lineage (NCBI taxonomy): Eukaryota > Metazoa > Chordata > Mammalia > Rodentia > Geomyidae > Megascapheus > Megascapheus bottae. The sequence goes on along the minus strand of NW_028327372.1, from coordinate 70,127 downwards.
GATGAGGAGCCTCCAAGGAAGTCAGCGTTCCAGGTAATGGTGGGGTCGGAGAAGTGATGACCTTGGATAGCTGGAACTCCTTTAATGGTTACATCTGATGTATGTACAAGTCCCGCCTCTCGGATGATGCATATTGACATCTGAGATTGTTGATTTCTAATTAAACTGCAGCATTTGCAAGTGTTCAGGCAAGTCTTCATTCCCTGTCATCAAAACATGTTCCTACACAGTAAAATATGTTCCCCAGGTGCCCTTTGTTTTGTTGTTGTTGCAAGAGTAGGTGAAGAGATATCCTTGGCCTTGCTTTTAATTCTTTGAATGGACTTCCCAATTCAATATGGGAAGGAGCTGATTATGAAATTCAGTTTCACTTATAGTGCTGAAGATTTGAGAATGTATTGAGGCAATATTTCAGTGCACTTCTGAGCTTTGCAGCAGAACTCAGCTCCTGTTGATCAGCTAAACAGTTACGGAGCCCTTAGTCCTTGCTTACTGAAGACCAGGCTCCTCAACAGAGATCACGTGGGAGATGAAAACTTGTGATATATTTCTCTTTCCAGTGGGCCACGCACCAGAACAGTTCGTTCCCATTTCTTAAGAGTACGGGACACCTAGAATCCAATTCACCAAGCCACGGGGTGGTTAAAATCAATATCAGCTTGCTGGCCAGGCCTTTGTAAATAGACAGCTTGCACTCATATGCCTTCCCCACGACGATGGAGAACTAGATGCTTCCTGGAACTCCTTGACCCGACACTGCCTCCCTCGCTCTACTCTTCCCTGTGTGTTTCTTGGTGTATGTTTCATGTTTGTGTGCATGTATGCAGCTGCCCTGCCAAATACTACTGACCCAACATGTTTATTTTTCTTATATTGAGTTTTGTTGTAAGCGCTTCTCAGCAAACAGCAAAGAAAAGAATCTGGATCATCTTCATTCTGTATGGATCACATACCATGACTGACTTCATTTCTTATTCCTAATTGACAAGTGGAACACATTTTATTCTAGTTTCTGGGGCTGGCACATTTGGATATCATCGCTCTTAATTATTAGAGACAAACTCATAAGACATCATATATTAAATTGTTAGTGTTTGGGGTTTTGTTTTCTACTAAGTACTCTTGCTTTGTCCTTCTTTGTAGAGAGCTATTGGGAAGTTTGCCTCAGCCATTTTAGCCTTGCCAAAGTCTGTCATAAAACTTCCCAAAACTATTCTTCAATATTTAATCAGAGCTGCAATGGTATTTCTTATTTTACTGACATGTAGTGTGTAATTCTCTGCTCTGTAGAACTTTAGAAAAACATCCCGGGATCTGCATTTTCTCTGTTCTATAGATCATGCAGTGAAGGAATTCTAAGATTGTGAAATATTAGGAAAGCTTTCCAAAAAGACTTCCTAGAAGCCAGATTTCTTATTGGACCTCAAAGACTACTGAAAAAATAGAAAGAAAAAATGCAGATCCAAATCTACTTTCTCTTCTCATAGTTTCACGTAAGTTACAACTCATTTTTAAAGGGTCACCTCTGATTGCATGCATCAATTCTGATAAGTAAAACATAATAATTTTTCTCAGAAAGCTGATTAAAAAAAACATGAGTAACCTAATAAAAGACTCCTTTGGTTCCAACTCCTTCCTGGCTTCTGATTGCTCTCCATCTTCCCTAATTGGCACTGACTGTCCAGGTCTTGAGTTCAGTATTTCTTGACTGTAGATTGCTCAGCTAGGAACAGTCTCAATAGCCCTAATATCCATGCACCTTGGAATAAAGTGTTAAAAAAACTGTTGATTCATCTGATTGATGCACAATAGAAGTTATTCAGCTTCCTGAACTAGTCACTTAATTATTGAAAATAAAAAAATAACATATATAACTCTGCTTCCAATTTTATCAGATACTTATCCTCTGAAAACTCCAAAAGAGTTTCTTCTAAAAACTTTCAATCTTTATGCTCCTGTGTGTTAAGCAAGAGATGAGAGACACAGACCAGTGCACCTCGCATCTTGAAATGGCTGATCTGATTCAGGAGTGGCCACATCCAGCCCTTCCGGATTTAAACCCCAGAGATGGGCCACAATTGAAAAGTCATTGCTTTGGTTCCTGTGGGCCTCCTTTTCCCTCCTGAAACCACTTCTAGGATTCTCTAAGCCACAGTTTAAAATGAGAAGGTTCCGCATAACTATCCCCTTTCTTAGTACTAAGACAATCATCTAAAGAATGATGATTTTGATAAAGAAGGTGCTGATCACATTTGTATTAAAAGACAAACTAGGAAATATCACCAATTTCTGTAAAGACTAAAGTTTTAAAGAATAAATGTAAAGACTAAAGTTTTAAAGAATAAATGTAAAGACTAAAGTTTTAAAGAATAAATGTATTTTTGCTTCATCATTGTTCAGTGAAAATGAATACTTCCCCCCCAAGAAAATGGATAAGATTTAAGATGAAATCATTTAGGATAAAAATTTAAACTAGAAGCCAGACACTGTGCCTCATGTCTGTAATCTTAGCTACTCAGGAGGCTGAGATCTGAGGATCAAGGTTCAAAGCCAGCCTGGGCACAAAAGGACCTGAGACTCATCTCCAATTAACCTCCAAGTGGGGCAGGCTCAAGTGTAGGGTGGTAGCCTTGAGCTGAAGAGCTCAGGGGCAGTGCCCAGGCCGAGTGCAAGCCCTATGACCCACCAAAAAATAATTTAAATTAGAGCCAAGAGTGTGACCTAGCAGTAGAGTGCTAGCCTAGCATGGGTTTGATTCCTTGAAACTATTACACAGAAAAGGTTGGAAGTGGTCCTGTGGTTCAAGTGGTAGAGTGCTTGCCTTGAGAATGCTCTAGGACAGTGCCTAGGCCCTGAGTTCATGCCCCAGGACTGGCAAAAAATTAAACTGAAATCAGGAGCACACATAGTAGTTGCTTTCACATATTCATGAATCTTGAAGCTCTCAGGTAGCGTTGTGAGAACCTGGCTCCCCCTGGCACCATCTGACTCCCCGTAAAACCTCTTGATGTCCTTCATCCCCACTCTAGCTCTCCAGATGAACTTGCCAGGTAATAATTAGGAAGTTCAGTAAATGTCACTCAACTAAAGATTGGAACCCTTCCCTGCCTCTGTTTATCAGTCTTTGAAAATAGTCAGACAACAGCAAAACCTAACCTTCAAAAGCTCCTGGAACTGTAACATAGTTGCTTTTCAAATTGCTAACCTGAAGAAAGGTTTCCTAGAAATAAGGTATTAACTGCTCCCTCTAGATCACTTCTTCTGCATTCTCTAAATCTAAATATTCACCTCAGGGAGACCATATCGGAAGGTTTCAGGCCCTCAGAAATCAAATGTCAAGATGTTAACCGGACTTTCCCTGTAACTCTATCCTTAAACCATCCTCCCTGGAATTCCCCTCTCCCTCACAGTTACTGGCTCTTCTTCAGAGCAAAAGATTTCCTCCAACTTGTGTGTCTAATGTGTTCACAAATCCTAATTACGTTCTTGTTTTCTATTTCGAGGATTTGAAAACATTACAATGGCCTTGGTTTAAAGGAAATATCACCAGATGTTCTTAAGCCTGCAATTTTTTGATAGCCAGGCTGTTTTATTTAAAAAAAAACCATTTAGGAAAATTATCTGCTGATGAACTTACATACAAGACAAAGGGTCCAGAAAGTAAAACCGTGACAAAAGGGGAAACAACAGAAAATAACAATAAACTTCCAAATAGAATAATAAAAAAAAAACTCTTGTTTCAATTCTTGAGGAGGTAAAGGGGAACTACAAACCTGGTAGTACAAAAAAGTGCACTAATTCAGCAGTGACACTAGAAACTATGTTGGAAATGAAATCTACAGTTTGTAGGGGAAGGGGAAAGAGGGAAAAACTGGGAGAGAATGAGGGAGGGGAAGCAACTGTTCAAAAAGAAATGGACTCATTACCCCACTTACGTAACTGTAAGCCCTCTGCTCATCCCTTTACAATAATTTTTTAAATGACATGTAGAAACAAACTTTTTCAGTTTTTATTTCTAAAAATAAGAGTTGTAATAATGATCTAAAGAGTTAGTCAATAATGTAACAGAAATGAGTTTTCAGTTTAACCAAAGTTACTTCATTCTGAAACTGCTCTGGATTAAAAAAAAAACTTATTTTCCTATCTATCTCCTAGAAATATACGCTTCTAAAGAGATAAGTAAAACCTGCAAATGTTTTATGTATAATCATTCACATCCTTTCAACACAACTGTTACTGTGCTGAAACAAGTTTGCGTTTTAAAAGTCTTAAACCTGAGAGATATCCTTGATAGAATTCCCAACTAACATGTTCAGTAAACTTCTGCCATAACTTCCTTTCTATATTCCTTCACATCACAGTTTATCTTTTCATTTCCATACATTTTTCACATGAAGTAGAATAATTTTTTGCTTCCTGGCTTGATTATCCAGAAATACTATTTGGGTAATTTGAGTAGCCTTCCCATACAATTTAGATTTCTACTAGTGAGAAATTTCTAATTCCCTTATGACCTCTTTACTTCTGTCTATGGAAAAAGTTCAGTCTGTCTTCTACTGATATCACAATGCCAGTTGTTGGCTTTCCTGTGTTTTTCAAAGGTTTCAACCATGTTACTAGCATAGGGCAAAATGATAGTGTCTAAGTCATAAGAACCTGAGAATATTTCTTCAATCTCATCATTATAATGGAAAAGCCAGCTTCCCTGAGACCCAGGTGTTTGAAATGCATGTGGCATGAGTGCTTGGCTTGTTTGTGTGTCCTGTTTTCTTTTGTTTCTTCTGCATGCCTTGGTGGGTGGGCTGTACAGAACACCCTCTTTCCTGACTACTTGTCCTGAGATATTGATGCAACTGTCTTCTGCTCTTGATTGCAACCCAAGCACCACAGTTTTCTTTCCATACTGTCCTGGAATAACTAACTAATGGCAATGCCACAATATTTCTCCTCCCAAGAGACTGATCAATCCACAAAACTCATTTTCAACTTGCTGGTAATAGCTATTACTCACCAAGGAGAGTATCGAATGTGAAAACCTTTATTCTCAAAGTAAAGAAGATGTTGGTTTTTGAATGGAAAAACTAATAAGCTGAGTGAGACATTCTGTTTATTTCATGTTGTGTAGTGCAAAGAGAATATCCATAATTGAGCAAAATAAGTGGCAAGGTATCTGGGAGACCTGACGGTTTGTATATACTAAAAGTTTATGTCAGGATCATTTGTGACACCAAACAAAATACATTCCCATGGTATCTGTTTTCATGTATATCTCATGATTAAAAAAATAATAACATAACAGCCACGATCAGCTCAACATATACAGGTGGGAGAGGGATGTTTAGTTTACACTGGGAGAAAAAGTAGTATTTCTTAAAGCTAGAAAGTATGGTGTAGGTCTTCTTTCATTTCAGATTAGTAGAAGGTCAGAACATAATTGAAATTTCTTCTCTCAGTTTGTTTATCAAGCCTGGATCACAGATCCTAAAACAGCACTGCGGCAGAGGCGGAAAGAGAAAAAGAAGTCTGAAAGAGAAGAACTAAAGCGGAGGCTTAAAGGATCTGGGGAGGGTGAGTGCTGAACAGGGCGTGGTTTACAACTAGTATGTCCATTCCTGTGGCCTCAAGGAGAGGGAAAGCACACAAAGAAGAGTCTCATGGCCTGTTCTTTGAGCTCTATAGGGGATGGACAGAGAGCTTTATTGTCCTTAATTTCTCATAGCTGACCATTAATTTGTGAAATCCTTACTACTCAGGAGCTGAGATCTAAGAATCTAAGAATCATGTCTCAAAGCCAGCCTAAGCAGGCTTTGAATTAAACACACATAGATACACAGAGACAGATGGGGGGGAGGGAGGGAGAGGAAGGGAGAGAGGGGAAGGGAGAGAGGGGGAGGGAGGGAGGGAGGAGAGAGAGAGAGAGAGAGAGAGAGAGAGAGAGAGAGAGAGAGAGAGAGAGAGAGAGAGAGAGAGGAGAGAGAGAGAGAGAAAGAAAGAAATAGACCTGTGTCTCTAGTGTCTCTAGCTTTGAACAAAAAAGCTCAGGGACTACCCAGGTCCTGAGTTCAAGCCCCGGGACCAAAACAAAAACAACAAAATGAAAAACAATAAAATGGGGAGAAAAGATCAAAATTAACCTGAAGAAACTAGAAAGATAAACTTTTTAGATGACATTAAATTATCAAAAAGAGATACAAGACAATGCCTGACGATTAAGTTAAGGAGTGCTTTTTTGTGAATAGTCAACAAAAAAGACAAAACTTAGTCATTTCCATTCAAAACAGCAAGTAAACAGGTACTACTTGCCTATAATCCTAGCTACTCAGCTGAGATCTGAGGATCTTGGTTTGAAACCAGTAGGACAGAAAAGTCCATGAGAAAAAAAAGTCCATGAAACTCACTAACAAAAATCATCTCCACTTAACTATCAAAAATCCAGAAGGTGTGGCTCAAGTGGCAGAGCACCAGCCTTGAGTTGAAAAATCTAGACGATAGCACCCAGGTTCTGAGTAAGTCCAGTATCAGCATATGTGTTTCTGTGTCTGTGTATGTGTGCATATACACATATACACATGCGCACTTGAGCTGCCATAGCCTCCCAAGATGGGACTCAGTAAAAGCAGAGCCTTAAAATAAGTGTTCCTCTCTAAGAATACCAACATCCCAAATCTGGCTTGCTTCAGACACTCTGAATGTTAGAAATAATAATACATTTGCTGGGGCCGGGAGTTTGGCCTAGTGGTTAAAGTGCTTGCCTAGCATGCACGAAGACCCGGGTTCGATTGCTTGGTACCACATACATAGAAAAAGCTGGAAGTGGTGCTGAGGCTCAAGTGGTAGAGTTCTAGCCTTGGAAAGTCCAAGGACAGTGCTCAAGTCCTGAGCTCAAGCCCAGGACTGGCAAAAAAAAATACATTTGCTTTAAGATGAAATAAAAATAGCCATTAAAAGCTATCTGACCAGGGCCGGGAGTTTGGCCTAGTGGTAGAGTGCTTGTCTAGCATGCACAAAGACCCGGGTTCGATTCCTCGGTGCCACATACATAGAAAAAAAGCCAGAAATGGTGCTGAGGCTCAAGTGGAAGAGCTCTAACCTTGAGAAAATCCAAGGACAGTGCTCAGGCCCTGAGCTCAAGCCCAGGACTGGCAAAAAAAAATAAAAAGCTATCTGACCAAAAAGATTAGTCTTCAGGATATGTTAAGAATGCCTACAATCAACAGATGTTGATTTTATTAACCCAGTAAAGGAATACATACAAAATAATTCACAGACCTGTAAACAAAGGTGTTACAAAGGTGATCAGCTTCAATAGTAATACAAGAAACAAACGAAACGTCACGTAGTGACTTTCAGTGTTGTTTATGTTGTTTTGAACATTGTTGCTTACCTACTGGATTTGCAAGAGCCTGAGCATTTCATGTGTCACGGTTCGGGAGTTGATGATATGTGCTCACACGTGGAGAAGTGTTAGGAAGGAGTTTATATGGAAGAACCTAGTGAGCATTATGGAGAATGAATCAGTCCCACTCTCAGATATGTGCCTTGACTTCAGCAAAATTTGTATCTGTGAATCACATATTTAAGACTATCCATTGGGAAAAATCATATCTATCAAATATTATTTGTTAAAAACAGCAATTTGGAAATGTTCTTCATGTGTCTCTAGAAAGAAGAAAAATGTGTATATTGTGTTACCAATGAATTACAGAACACTGTTCAGTAGTTTCTTGACATATTTTTAAGTGAAAAATATCACTCTGGAAATGGCATTTACCTAATGCAATGATTCATGAAACAAACAAACAAAAAAAACCACAGACCATACTTTGCACTTTCATGGGTGCAGAAAACAGTGTCTAAATGCAAGAGAAATATCACAAAGAATTCTGCACTTGTTTTATGGATAACATAACCCTTGTGAGTGAGGGAGCCTTAGCCTCATCTCCTCTAGCTTTATGCTTTACAAAGGGAGTGTGATCATTCATTCCTTATGCAATTAAAAAGTAGTGAAAGAGAAAAGGTGAAAAGTAAAAATTTCTTCAACCCCAAACCCTTCTTTCTTTTAACCTTTCTTCTCCCTGATATCATCTGGCAGCATTCATTTTAAGGTACTTCATTTGTTTGAAAAGATAAAGTTGATGCACACTTGAAAGTAGTACACAAGTGGTAATAAAGCAGGGCACAATCCGCCCCAACCCATGCCTTGGGGCCCGGCCTCTATGCCCACAAATCCTCACTTCCCCACATGCATATACTTTCTTTATTAGTTTTTCAAAAATGAGTTGATACTGCACAAATTACTGAATTTTCACGAACAATACATCAAAACAATGTTCTGACTGTGAAACTATGTCATTTTAATAGTTCAAAAGGCTCCATAATATATACATGCATAATTATTTCCATTATTTCAAAAAGATTGTATCTAGACAATCTTTTTTTGTGAACAAAAAGATTATGTCTAGTTTTTTTATCCACATTGAACGAGTGAGAGTAGATATCCTTTGTTTTGTGTATATGTGTGTATGTAGCGCACATACATGTTCATGTATGTGCATGCATGTGTGTTAAAAGTATAGCAAAAGTTAAGAACATACACTTCTAACAGAGCATGTTCTCAAACGTGGGAAGTCTACGTATATCCCTACGTGTGTTAGGTCAAGAAAAATGCATTTCCTGTACCTCTGTATTCCAAAGACATCACTGCTTTTTAAAAATGTTTGAAAATGGAGTTTTGGGCGAAAAGTCCCAGTTCAGAATTTCCAGTCAAAGTGGACTGGACCATCTATTCCTGTCTCTACACTTGGATTACAGAGAGGAGTTTGATGGTTTACAGAAAAAGAAAGTTGGGGTGGGGAGTTTGGCCTAGTGGTAGAGTGCTTGCTGAGCATGCACAAAGACCCGGGTTCGATTCCTCTGTACCACATACATAGAAAAAAGCCGGAAGTGGTGCTGAGGCTCAAGTGGTAGAGCTCTAGCCTTGAGAAAGTCCAAGGACAGTGCTCAGTTCCTGAGCTCAAGCCCAGGACTGGCAAAAAAAAAAAGAAAAGAAAAAGAAAAAGGAAGGCTAAGGAAGCCAAGTGACACTGAAATTGCCCCTGGGGTATTTGTATGCATGTTAGGGAAGATGGGGCCAGACATGTGATTAAATGATCCTGGCCAAAGGTGTGCTCAGGTTAATGGTTGGTTTGTTTCCCAGGATGTTGGGTAGTGTCCGGTCACAATAAGAAGGCTTCAGTTGTCTGAGAGACAGCTTCTGCTATTGTCCCAAGATGTTTACGAATTGTTGGTGTCCTTCCTGAAATCTCAAGGTGATGACCAGAGGAGAGAATTACTAAGAGAAAAATATTAAAAATGGCAGAGAGGGGCAGAGAAGCTTACCAAGATTAACAATAACAGTAGTACCAGCATTGTACTGGTGTAAAAGGAATCAATTTCATCTTCTTTATTAAAGAATTTATTAACATTGATTTTTACATCATATTTCAAATGGCATGTTTAACAAACAAGTGCTCAAGAAGGGAATCTCTATAAACAATCACTGGCACATAGTTTTTTAGAACATAATCAAAATTAGGCTAAGGGTTTGTATATCATAGCGATTTCATCTTTGTTGAACTCACTTGACAGGCCCAGTGGAATGGGAAGATCGTGAAGATGAACCAGTCAAGAAGAAATCTGATGGACCAGGTAAGAAAGTAAAGGCAAAGATAAAGAAATTTGAAGCTGATTCTTGGCCAGATGGCAGAGAATGGAAGGCTGCCCTACCTGGAGTAAATCCCCGAGTTTCTGGACTGAAGCAAAATAATCAGCGAGCTCCAGCAACTCATCTCTCTTAAGACTGAGCAGTGATTCTGAGAGCAGAGCTGACCTCTGCACCACTGAGTAAAAATGCTGTCTGTTTATAAAACTTTTCCTGTAAGTACTTATAAAAGGCGTTTCAGAAACAAGTGCTATGCCTCACAGAAAGCAGTAGAATTAAGACACACACACACACACACACACACACACACACACTGTCTATTAACTTTTCTGTTTCCTTTTCTTTGCATAATCTTTTTAAGTTTGCTTTTCTCATTGATCACAATAACCATATCTATTTATGTGGCACAGTGTGATATTTAGATACATATTTATAAAAGTGTGATGACGATATCAGAGTAATTAACACATCTATAACCTGACAAATTAATCATTTCTTTATGTTAGTAGCATTCACTATTCTCTCTTCTAGCTAACATATACTATAAATGATAGAGTAAATGCAGAAAGAAGAAAGTGAATGTCTGATGAATAGGACTAGGGAGAATCTAAATGCCCCAGAAGCTTCAGAGCAACCCATTCCTTTTGAGAGGAGAACCAAAACCTCGTAAGAGTGACTTGCTCCGGATCCTAAGAAATAGAGATGGGTAGAAGCCTGTTGTGCTCAGCTTTGGTGCAGTCACAACACCACTCTGGTAGTTCTCTGCCAGGGAGGATGGTTTCTCCATGCAGGATGGAAAGAATAAACGCAAAAACAAAATCTGGGCTGGGAGTGTGGCCTATGGGTAGAATGTTTGCCTAGCATGCATGAAGCCCTGGGTTTCATACACAGAAAAATCCAAAAGTGGTGCTGTGGCTCAAGTGGTAGAGCACTAGCCTTGAGCTGAAGAACTCAGGGATAGCACCCAGGGCTCAGAGGTCAAGTTCCACAATTGACCAAACACACACACACACACACACACACACACACACACACACACACACACACAGAAAACAAAAAAAAATCTATGAATGAATATGCTGAGTAGGGCAGAAAACATGTAAATCTCTCCATCTTGAGCTTCAAAACGACTGCACACAGTACTTAACAGACAGGATTGTCCCAAGATTGTCTCCTACTCCTCAGGCAAATACTAAGCTTCCAAAGCCTCCATTTTCTAATTCAGGCACCCTTACTTCCATTACTCCCAGGCTGCATTACCACATAATTGAATGTGCATGTTTGCAGAGCTAGGCATCATATTAGTGACATAAAGCTTTATACAACTTTTTCCAGCATTTCAAATTGCAATCTTCTTTGACAGGCACTTTTCCAAGTTCTATTGCCATAGTAACTTGTTTAACTCCTTTAAAATTGACCGGGTATCAATGACTCATGCTGGTAATCCTAGCTACTCAGGAGGCTGAGACCTGAGAATCACAGTTCAAAGTGAGCCTGGGAACAAAAGTCTATGAGACTCTTATCTCCAATTAACCACCAGAAAACTTGAAGTGGCATTGTGGCTCATAGTATAGAGTGCTAACCTTGAACCAAAGAGCTCAGGGATGCACCCAGGCCCAGAGTTCAAGTCCCACAACTGACAAAACTAAATAAAACAACAACAACAACAAAAACTCTTACCCACATTTAATGAAGAAGGAACTGAGACATAAAGAAACGTGCTTTCTTTTTGTGGTTTTACTGGGATTTGAACTTGGGGCTAATCACTTGGCAGCATGTGCTGTACCACTTGAATCACTACACAGCACAGAAAAATGCAGCTGAGGTTTGTATTCTAGCAGTTTGCAGCTGAGGTTTGTATTCTAGCAGTTTGAATCCAGAATCTGAGTTCTTCATCACTACCTCTGCTGCTCTGGGACTCAAAAGTTATTTTTTTTTATTGCCAGTCCTGGTCTTGAGCTCAGGGCCTGAACACTGTCCTTGGACTTTCTCAAAGCTAGAGCACTATCACTTGAGCCTCAGCACCACTTCCAGCTTTTTTTTCCCTATGTATGTGGTACTAAGGAACGTGGGTATTTATGCATGCTGGGCAAGCACTCTACCACTAGGCCAAACTCCAGGCCCCAGTTAATTTTTTTTAAAGTCCTCTCCTTCCCATTTCTAATTCTTGTTGCTACCTCAGCTCTTGAGTCTGCTTTAACATCACCTCTAGCAAAGCAAAACTGTAATGTCATCATTGTGTTTATTTTTGCTACTTCTGGTAAAATGGGGACATTTGTCTTGTAGTACACACTGTAAATTATTGTTGAACAAGTGATGAAAAAGGGAATAAAGTGATCAAATGTTTTATGGCCAATAACAAATACCACTTGAAAGAAGTAATTATACATAGTAGAAAAATCTAAGTTCTCAAAACTTAAGAAGCTGCTAAAGCAAACTGGTGAATTTAACCCTAATTTACATTCCCTTTTGTGTCTACGTGAAGCATCTGTAGGCCCAACTACACTTGGGTTGTCACCACTTGCATTGGCCAAGGTCATTTTAAGGCAGCAGGGGTGGGGAGAGAAATTTAAGCATTCTTGGCTTCTTCCTCAGAATTGTTCTTCTGTGGCATCTGCTAGGACCTCATTTCCCTTCTTTGCCTAACAAAGGAAACTCTCTTCCAGCTTCCTAAAATGCAGCTCCTGGAAGACCCTCCCTCATTTTGATTCCATATTTAAAGCATGCGACATACTATTTCCATACCCTATGTATACTGAAGTGATTGCTACAGTCCAACAAGTAACTCTAACCATCACCCCAGACTCAACTTTTTTTTTTCATTTGTCAGTCATGAGGCTTGTACTCTGGGCCTGGGCACTGTCCCTGAGCTCTTCAGCTCAAGGCTATCGCCCTACCCTGGAGACACAGCCCCACTTCCAATTTTCTAGTGGTTAATTGGAGATAAGAGTCTCAGGGACTTTAGTGCTCAGGGCCAGCTTTGAACTACCATCCTCTGATCTCAGCCTCCTGAGTAGCTAGGATTACAGGCGTGAGCCACTGTGCACAGCTTGAGTTAACTTTTCGTGTGAGCACATACAGTCTACTCATTAGTAACTTTGCAGCACTTTTTATATTACTAATTACGGATGCATATGTACCACACAGCCAATCTGCGTAAGTACAGGTGTGTACTCTTTGAGCTACTTGATTCCTTTCCCATTTCCGCCTTTCCCAGGATTCAATTCTACCCCGTGAGCTTGACTAGCTTAGGTTCCATATGTGAATGAGATCATTCAGCATTTATTTATCAGCATTCAACTTATTTCATTTAAGGTCCTTCATGTTCATCCATGTGGTTGTAAGTGACAAGATTTCCTTCCTTCTTAAAAAATTAATACTTGAAAGAATAAGGTCCCTATAGCTGTGGAAACATCTCAGACTTTCCTCAGAAGTCAAGAGCTCATATATAAATTTCTTAGCATGCTGGGGGTGGCTTATTTGCTTTGTCAATACTTGGGGAATATGTTTGTACTCTGAACAGTGCAACCATGTGACAGCTCCTTATTCCCCAGTCACAGCCACAGAATAGGATGAAAACCCACCTGTAGCAGGACTCCCAAAGCTTTGATTGGTGGGAGAAATCAATCCCAGGTGCAGAATTTTGTGGCGAGCCCAACTTGGGTGAAGCTAGAGCATTCAACAACAACAGCAACCCTATAATATATATATATATATATGTATATACCTATATATACATAGCCTTTTGTCAATGTAATGAACTCTTCATGAAAAAAGGAGGATGGCCTGGGATGTGGCCTAGTGGTAGAGTGCTTACCTAGCATGCACAAAGCCCTGGGTTCAATTCCTTAGTACATGCACAGAAAAAGCCAGAAGTGATGCTGTGACTCAAATGGTAGAGTGCTAGCCTTGAGAAAGCCCAAGGACAGTGCCCAGATCCTGAGATCAAGTCCCAAGACTGGAAAAAAAATAATGTACAGCCCTGCATGACACCAAAATCACTTGTGGTACTGTGTTTCTCCTAGATAACATCATCAAGAGGATATTTAATATTCTGAAGTTCACCTGGGTCCTGTTCCTGGCAACTGTGGATAGTTTCACCACCTGGCTTAACTCCATTTCAAGGGAGCACATTGACATATCAACTGTGCTGAGGATTGAGAGGTGTATGCTGACCAGAGAGATTAAGAAGGTAATACTGTGGCCATGATTATTTGAGCTTGTTGCCAAACATTTCAACTCCTTTCTTCTTGGTTTTGGAATAGTTGCATAGACATAATGAGCTACAAAACTTGCCTACAGGTCATGAGCACCTTCTACACATAGATTATTCATTCTCCCTTCTCCCCTCCTCAGAGTTCACAGATATATAGACTTTGCTGTAGCCTATAAAGAACTTCAATTAATCTTTGGAAAAATTCAGATGAGTATAGCAACAATAAAGTATACCATAGTCATGAACAGCTTATAAATTCTATTCAGAAATAGTAGCCTGTTTCTGGAAAAGCACTATGACCGAGACATCATCACCCATGTACCAAAGGCTTCCTCTTTAGAATTATCTAGTGATACTGAGTGGCATTAATGCTCATCTTCCCTAACAGGGTGTATTTAGGCCAGCTATGTGTAAGTACTGAGCATTGCTGATCTGGTATAGAGTGGTCCCCAGGAATGATGGTGACACCCCCCCTTTCTCCACAGGGCAATGTGCCAACCCGGGAAAGCATCCACATGTACTACCAGAACCACATCATGAACCTCTCCAGAGAGTCAGGACTGGACACCATTGACGAGCACCCGGGAGCCACCTCGGAGGCACAGGCAGCCCGCAGAATGGATAGCTTAGATTCCCATGACAGTATCTCCAGGTACTGAACTTCCCAAAATGTGGGTTTTCTTGGCCCCAGGTAAATGCAGTCAGTGGCATCACACCTGAGATGAGGATGGGTGAAAAATGAAAGTCAAAAAGGTGCCTCGTGCCCCTGGCCCTACAGGTGATGTATTCCCACACTGCAGTGTTGAAAGAACCTCGTTCCCTAGACCCTCTAATGAAAAGCAGGCGGTGATGTTGAGTACAATTCACAGGCTCAGTGGTGAGATTTCCAAGCTTGAAGTAAAGCACAGTAGCCCCTTCCCAACCTCTAAATTACTCTTGGGTCAGGCCTCCAAAACATTTGCTTCATCAAGAATCTACCCTGCTCCTTTCTGCCTTCTACTGCTTTCCTTAAATGTTTCTGCTGACAATGGTTCCAAAAAAAGCTTTCGTTCTGTTAGCTTGTTTCTATTTTCTCTGGACTTTGCAGCAGACCTACGCACTGACCTCCATGCAGCTGGACTCCATGCGGATAGAGGCAGGCTCTGCTGCAGCACTCAAGCTGTACCTTAGCATCTTACCAGATGCTATGTGCTTCTCTAGCCAGATATTTCAAAGACAAGAGGGAGTTACCGAGCAGTTACAGAGCAATCCCTTTGAAGGAAAAATGGGTATGACCTAGGATGCTTAGCTGACTGAAACAATTGCACGTCGTAGTCTTCTGCTAGCTCAGAATGTTATCCCTGAGGATATCTGTATGTTTACTTTTGTTTTCATAAATTTTGTTGTACATCACCTATTCCAGGCCAGTTCCTGGGCTCAATTCTAGCCAAACACAAATAGATAAGGGACTAACCCACTAGATACATGATGTGAGCCTGGGAAAATCTGAGACACTTCCATTGTCTCCTCTAGTACGTGCTGAGATGAGAAAGTGCACACTGGAACTATCATCACGAGTTATATCTCAGGGCTAAGGAAGATGCTAAAGGCTAGGGTGACATTTCTCCATTTCCAGATGAAATGGGGAAAGGGGGATTGAGACCATTCAGTCAAAACCAAAACCCCAAATAGAAACTGGAAATCAAAATCGAAATGTCTGGGAGAAGTGGTTTAAAAATAATTGTTCCTTTTACCCTGAAGGACTTGTTTTTGAACTAGTACTCAATTGCAATATTTTAGCTTCTCTGATTCAGCCTGTTATTTTTTCTACTCCACAATTATCTATGGATGCAAATAGATTTATATTTTTTAGCATGGAAAGATAATTGTTATAGATATATCTGTTGCTGTTATATGTACACATTTTTGTCTGGGCTACAAACTCAAGTTTTAAAATAGTATATATTCCAATTTGTATTCTTTATTGTTATTATAAAGATGATATTCAGTGGGGTTACAGTTACATAAGTCAGGTAACAAGTATCTTTTGGGAGGGTAGGATATGGGGCTTGAACTCAGTGCTTGGACACTGTCCCTGAATTCTTTTCCTCAAGGCTAGCACTCTATGACTTTTTAAATTTTTTACTTTAGGCTGGAAATGTGGCCTAGTGGTAGAATGCTTGCCTAGCAGGCCATTAAGTCCTGAATTTGAGTCCTCAGTACCACATAAACAGAAAAAGCCAGAAGTGGTGCTGTGGCTCAAGTAGTAGAGTCCTAACCTTGAACAAAAGAAGCTTAGGGACAGTGCCCAGGCCCTGACTTCAAGATCCAGGTCTGGAAAAAAAAGTTACTCTTTATTGTTATTATAAATGTGATGTTCAAAGAGATGGCAGTTATATGAGTCAAGTAATGAGTACATTTCCTTTGTGCAGTGTCTTATTTCACCTTGCTCTCTCCCAGTCCCTTCTTCCTATCTCTACCCACAAATTGTATAGTTCACCTTCATCAGCATCCAGCGAACTCCACTGCTGCACTTTCGCCCCTTTTCCTTTGAGTTCTCTACCCCCTCATCCTCCAGAAAATATACACATGAATACACCATACACAAATGAGTACATTTCTGTTTGGACAATGTCACTCTTTCCCTCACTCTCTCTCGCTCTCTCTCCTAGTTTTTCCCTCCTGTCCCCCATCCACAAGTTGTCTAGTTCATTTTCAACATAATGTCTAGTGAGTATCATTGCTTTATTTGTTCACCTTTGTCCGTCTATTTCTGTGCCCCCCCCCAGCCCCGCTTACCCTCCCAGAGACAGAGAAACAAACAAACAAACAAGACAAGTAAAAGAAAGCAAAAGGAACAGGGGCTGAGAATTTAGCCTAGTGGTGGAGTGCTTGCCTAGCATGCACGAAGACCCGGATTCGAGTCCTTGGTACCACATACATAGGAAAAAAAAAACTGGAAGTGGTGCTGAAGCTCAAGAGGTAGAGCTCTAGCACTGTCCAAGGACAGTGCTCAGGCACAGAGCTCAAGCCCAGGACTGCCAAAAAAAATAAAAAAAGGAACAACAAGGGAAAAACCTCTTGTTTCCATTCCTGGAGGCCCAGCAGTCTTCTTAAATTTATTTTTTAGTAACATGTCTCTATATCTATAAATCAATGTACTTCAATGAAATCTCTGTTCTCTCCTTAATTTGCTTTAATGCCAAAACTTAAGATTCATTTAACTCACATTCTGTCTAAACTCTCATGTATTACATTTTATCTCACCAAGCAATCAGTGCTAAGGATGTAGCTCTTGCATGCTAAGTATGTATGAGGCCCTGGGATTGGACCCTAGCATTGTAGTCAGAACAGAACAACAATCAGAGTGAACATGAGCAGGTGAACACACATACACGCACAGGTATAGTGTTCAGGATGGTAGAGCAATGAACATTCTGATTGTGTTGAGTACTAACTACAAGGTCCATATTCATCCACTTTAGAGCCTGTTTATAAACAAAAACCTCTCATAAATAAAGGCACACATCTTCTGAGAAATGTTCCATCACCTACCCACTCATCCATCTACCCACCCACCTTTTACTCACTTACCAGTCCATCCCTCCATCTGTCTGTCTAATCTCATGTCCATTTACTCACCCCATCCATCCATTTGCTTCATATTTAAAAATGCGTACTGCCCTCAGTTTTTTTGTTTTTTGTTTTGTTTTGTTTTTTTTGCCAGTCGTGGGCTTGAGCTCAGGGCCTAAGCACTGTCCTTGGATTTTCTCAAGGTTAGAGCTCTTCCACTTGAGCCTCAGCACCATTTCTGGCTTTTTTTCTATGTATGTGGCACCGAGGAATCGAACCCGGGTCTTCGTGCATGCTAGGCAAGCACTCTACCACTAGGCCAAACTCCCGGCCCAAAGACATTCTTTTTTTTTATTTTTTTTTGGGCCAGTCCTGGGCTTGAGCTCAGGACCTGAGCACTGTCCTTGGACTTTCTCAAGACTAGAGCTCTACCACTTGAGCCTCAGCACCACTTCTGGCTTTTTTCTATGTATGTGGTACCAAGGAATCGAACCCGGGTCTTCATGCATGCTAGGCAAGCACTTTAACCACTAGGCCAAACTCCCGGCCCTGCCCTCAGTTTTTGAGCAAGGCTTTTCTGTGTATGTCTAGGGTGGACAGAATCTAACCCAAACAATAGCTTTTCAGGTGCCAAATTTAAAAGGTTCGGGTAGCTCTGCCTTATTTATGCAAAAATAAAATCATATTCAGTTCAAATTATTTCCTTCTACACAATGAAGGATCTTATTCTATATATGCATACTATGTTATTCCATTGTTATCTTTCCTTCAAGAAAGTATGTTGTCTCTAATGTGATTTATAATGTTTTCTTAAATGTCTGTTTTTAACATTTTTGTCTTGTTTTATAATAAAGGGATTGTTTTTGTCCCTAAGATATCTAAATGGAAAGGAAAATTAATGGAATAGTTTTTTTTCATGAGTTAGTACATTGATGGTAATGGTAGCATTAACCCCTTGTTAAAGAGGCAAGACACATATCATTGTGAAATTGTGTAATATTTTTGTAAAAAAAAAATAAGGATTTCTTCAGCTTTCTGAAAACCCTACCTGGACTTGCTTGAACAAATAGTTTGATACGCATATATACAGAGAGAGAACAAAGAAAACTGAAATAGTTCACAAAGAAAACCTGCATGATTCGTATACTAGTGGTTCTTAACTCTAAAATTTATACCTTGTCTAAGGAGATTAACTGAATACACATCAAAAGTGAGGAGGAAAAAAAAGGGGTAAACTGGTAAAAATAAAGTCATGAGATTGATTTTTAATTAGGTACTATACTCATGATCAAAACCTATGAGTTAGCCACACACTGGTAGCTCAAGCCTATAATCCAAGCCTTTCAGGAGACTGAGATATGATGATCATGATTCAAAGCCAACCCTGGCAGAAAGTTTATGAGGCTCTTATCTCCAATTAACTATGAAAAAGCCAGAAATGAGGCTATAATTCATATGGTACATCACCAGCTTTGAGTAAAAAGCTAAGAGGCAACAAGTCCTGAGTTCAAGCCTCAGTACAGCATATGAGAGAGAGAGAGAGAGAGAGAGAGAGAGAGAGAGAGAGAGAGAGAGAGAGAGAGAGAGAGAGAGAACAAACTTGTGAGTTTGGAGATATTGGAAATTATTGGTTGCTTTGAGTTAAACACTGTCAAAATATCTCCCAAATTATAAAGTAGTAAGTCAACAAATATGCTAGGAAACTGTAACCATTAAAAATTGGTCTGGTCTGTAATGTATTTTGATTTTAAACTCACAAAAGAGGAGATACAAGAAGTCCATTTTGTTGGGAGCTAGGTGAGTTTTTGTGCTGACTGAGCCTCATTTTCAATTTATACTTTAGAACTTCCAAATTTTCCAGCAGAAATTGGTCAATGCTAAGGTCTCCATGAAGTTATAATGCTAGAAAATAGCAGTGTCTTCCCCAGGAGAGATTCTTCCAGTGGAAGCTGGCTCGGATCTTTCATTCCTGGGACAGGTCTAGTGACCTGTCACTAACCTGGCTTTGCTAGGATTCCTTTATTATTTTCTTTTAGTACTCTGACTTTTTATATTGGTTGATATCTTGGTATATGTCAAACCAGTATCTTTTCTGTGTACATTGTTTGGCTTAACCAAATATCATTCAGAAAACGGTGGGAAAAGTCAGTTTTGTGGCATTATTCCAGAGCATTCTGGTGAATTTTTTCAAAAGAAAAGTGAAATTCATTCAAATTGTATGCAAAATTAATTTTCTTGTTTATGCAATTGGGTTGATAAATGTTCTCGGTGAACTTAGTGTTACCCTTTCCAGAGAAATCTCATTTTTTTTGGTCAAAAACAAAAGAACAACTCCATTGCAATCTTATAATGATAGAAAACCTACCTTTTGAGAGAATGACTGAAACATATAATTATTCTGTTTCCCTGGCCCACCCAGAAAGTGTCATTTGAAAATTTATTATCGCCAATGTATTTTTTTTTAATTCCAGCCTTCTTCTATTTTGTTAGCCTGCTAAACAGGTCCTCGCGGCTGCGTGGTCAGGTTTGGTGGTGGTGTTGATTGTGTTGTGCGTTATTTGCTTGGCAGTGTATAGGTTGGTTGATTATATGTGAGCTGATGGACCAGTGGTCTTTTAACTCTGTGTTTCTATAACTGTTTGCGATGCTAGCTGCTACACCGAAGCCACCATGCTGTTCTCAAGGCAGTCTACCCTTGATGACTTAGATGGACAAGACCCCGTTCCTAAAACAAGCGAGCGTGCTCTGCCTAACCTCCGTAAAATGCTCAGCATGGACTTGTCTTCCTCTTCAGCTGACAGTGGCAGTTTAGCATCAAGGTGCTTAACTCGTTCGTGCATGCTTTGTTCTGAAATCTGGTTCCCTTCCCCCTTGATGTCTTTGCAGAGATAAGTTTTATCATGTATGTTGAGTTTCTTTCTTAGCTTGCCTTGGAAGCATGTGCACGACTAACAAAAACAGAACTGTAGCCCCTTCTGAGGCTGACTGTCCCCCAGTGTCCATGACACTAACCCCACTTCAGTTTTGTCTATCAGGGCATTCTTTAAAATTCTGACTGTAAATACTCATGTGTAAGCATGCTACCTATACTTGATTTACAGGTTCTATTGGCAGCCTTCATATGGCGAAACCTCAGGAATTATAGAAACTTTTTCTTAGGATTTAACCCAAGGAGACATACTCTACAAAAGAACACACCCTGAAAAGCTGTCGTGCATAGCCATTTTTAGTTGATTCCGAATAAATCTGCCAATGTCTTATGTGTGTAGCTAACCTAAAAGTCATACCCAGGCAAATAAGTCACACCTATAATCCCAACTAACCCAAGAGGCAAAGATGAGATGGTTCACAATCGGAGGCCAACCCTAGCTAAAAAGGTCATGAGCGAGCCTCCATCTCAACCATTAAACTGGTCCTTGGTGGTATGTGCCTGTCATCCTAGCTAGATGGGATGTACAGACAGGAAGATATGGTCCAGGGCAGCCTGAGCACGCCTTGAGGCCTATCCAGAAAACTGAAACAAAAAGCCTGAGGACATGGCTTAACAAGGCTGGATGACTGCCCATCAACTAGAAGTCCCAAGATCAAACTCCAGCACCACACACCACACACAAAAAAGAGCCAGAATGTTTTACCACTGCCTTTTTAAGAGAATATTATTTCGAATGTATCTCCATTGTAGGCTGCCACTTGTTTTGTTTGCAATGAAGACTTTGTAAATATTTATTAATATGAATCAATTGTACAAAGAGGCTTCGTTGTGATATTTAAACATGCATGTAAGATACTTTCATCAAAATCATCCCAACCACGTTGCTGGTTTTTTTTAGCCCACCCCTCTCATTTTTAACAGTTTATGATGAACTTCATCATTTAATGTTCATCCACATATAATAGCTTATGTTTTTATTGAATCCTGTCCCCTGCAAAGGTAACTACTTAGAAATGAATTATCTGTAAACAAAGCCAAGACATTTTAAAAAAAAAATATTTTAGGGGTAGGTGCCAATGGTTCAGCCTGTAATCCTAGCTTCTCAGGAGGCTGAGATCTGAGGATCAAAACCCACCCAAGCATGAAAGATTATGAGACTCATCTCCAATTAACTACCAAAGGAGCCAGAAGTGGAACTCTAGCTCAAGTGGTAGAGCTCTAGCACTGATTTAAAAAAAAAAAAGTGCTCAGTGCCAGGTCCGGAATTCAAACTTCAGGACACACACATACATACACACACACACACACACACACACACACACACACACACACACACACACACGTGTATAGATAGATAGATAGATAATATATGTGTTATATATATATATATTAGTGTGTTTAAGGATACCAGATAGATTGTGCTTATCCTGACATGAAAATAACCCAGTCTAAAAGAAATGTAACTCTGATAGCTCATGGTGGCAAATTTGATGATGCTTACTTTGATTTCTGGCAGCTGTGGGGATCACTACAACACTGCATGCTGCAGGATGTAGGCTGGGGGTTTGGTTGGAGCTTGCTGACTTCTGAAGGAGCCCATAGCCTTCAGGCTCTCATGTGATACCCCCCCAACCTTAGGAACTCTGCTTACCTTGACTCCCAAACATTAGGAAGTCAGAACTTGGGTAGGGTTGCTCCTATAATCTGAAAATCCATGGGGTAGTGAGACAATGTCTCTGCTTGTTAGAGAGCTATATCTAGAGGAGGTAGGTATCTAGTGAATCTCTTGTTAGGCCTTGCATTCCCGGAGCTGTCTACATGATGTGCATTCTTAAGACCAAAGCTCTGAGCAAGTTTAAGGGTTCGACCTGGTTCTTCTGTCACAAGATGCCATGTGGGCTCTTCCCTGCTCATTCATACTCATTGGCATGAGTACATACCAATAAAAATAGATTTTATCTGTACATTTGAAGATCTCCATGTTTCTAGGGCCTACTTGCTCATGTATTTCATGTAGACACGAGTGCATACTTCAGAATCTAACAAATTATATACACCCTCCACCAGGCTCCAAATAATCCTGTCCTCTTCGGAGGTGGGGAGAAGTCCTCAGGCTTCCTCCACCTCCAACGAAAGGACACAGCAACATAGGCATGTCAGGAATGGCCTCGCATGGCTTCTCTGTTTTCTGTTCCAACCTTTCCTGCATGCAGATAGGGAAAGCTGGACAAAAAGGGTGGAAAGGAAAGGGAGGAGACAGGGGAAAGTATACCATGGCCACAGCGTGTAGAGAAATTCTGAAAGAGAGACCAATAAGTAATAGTACACAGATGCCTTTAGGAGCCTGGAAGAGAAAGGACAACATCCCAGAGTATAGCGGGCCATGAGAGGGAAGCCATACTGAGAAGGTAAAGATTTCCAGAAAAATGACTGCAGCTCATGGGAGCTGTTGGTCAGTAATCACTGGGTCAGCTCAGCTGGCGATCACTCCTCTCATCCCAGTCGATCTGAGTGGGTCCTTTACGTAGGACTGAGAGTAGAACATATCTTAATTTAAAAAAAAAATGTGGGGCCGGGAGTTTGGCCTAGTGGTTAAAGTGCTTGCCTAGCATGCATGAAGACCCGGGTTCGATTCCTCGGTACCACATACATAGAAAAAAGCCGGAAGTGGTGTTGAGGCTCAAGTGGTAGAGCTCTAGCCTTGAGAAAGTCCAAGGACAGTGCTCAGGCCCTGAGCTCAAGCCCAGGACTGGCAAAAAAAAAAATGTGTGGCACTAGCATGGCTTGTTCTTTGCATCTCCACTCCTCTCTTCTTCAGAGACATCTGCTGATGGGTAGGCTATGCTGACTAGATGATGATGATTTAGAAATAAACCCCAAAGCTCATGGCTGTGAACTTTGTTTGAAAAAAATATATATATATAGAGAGAGAGAGATAAGCCTCTGTACATAGATGAAATTTGCATCTTGAGAGAAATGTGACTTGCTTCGGTTTTGAACGGGGTCCGTGCTCACTGTCCACTTCTATATCAGAAAGGCTGCTGTGTGTGCTGTTTCTGCAGACCAGGAATTAGTCTGATGGAACAAAGCAGATGGAATGCATTTTTGAAAATGGGGTATTTCTTTTCCTCTCTTGCTTGATGTTTTCTCTTGGGAGTTCTGAGGCATGTCTTGAGAGTTCAGGCTAGTCGTGGGGAGTATGCACGCTAAGATGAGTGCTCTGTGCCCATCCTCTCTCCTAACAGTGAACCTACACAGTGCACCATGCTGTACTCACGCCAGGGGACCACGGAAACCATCGAGGAAGTGGAGGTGGAGGAGGCGGAGGAGGAAGCCATGGGCTTAGAGCCTGAGCTCAGAGAAGCTGAGGAGGAGAAGCAGGAAGAAGAGGAGGAAGAGGAAGAGGAGGAAGAGGTGGAAGAGGAGGCGGAGGAGGAGGAACAGGAGGAAGAGGAAGAGGAGGAGGAAGAGGAGGAGGAGGTGGTGGTGGTGGAGTTTGATGCCGAGGCAGAGGAGGTTGGCCTCACTCCTGATGAAGAGTTGCCCCAGTTCTCCACAGACGATGGGGATGTGGAGGCCCCTCCCTCTTACGGCAAGGCTGTCAGCTTTAAGCACCTGTCCTTTGCCTCACAGGACGATTCTGGAGCCAAGAACCACATGGTGGTTAGCCCTGATGACAGCCGCACAGACAAGCTAGAATCCAGCATCTTACCACCCCTCACTCATGAGCTGACAGCCAGCGAGCTACTGCTCAACAAGTAAGACCAGGCAGCAGGCCCAGCTCTTTACACAAACACGTATCTTCTGACCTCATGAATGGCCCAGCTCAGCCCCAGTCATCAAGAGCTCACTAGCAACTCTAGGACTTCTTATTCTTTAGTACCTACATGACTGAGTCACAGTCACGAGTCACTGAGTCACGGCCTTGAAGCCGTGTTTCTAAGGAAGTCTAGAGAGGACTCTTGTGGTTCTTGCTTCTAATCTCATCAGGAGATTGAGATATGAGGATTGTGTTTGAAAGCCTGTCCAGGCAGAAAAGTCCATGAGACTCTTATTTCCAGTTTACCAGCCAAAAGCTAGCCTAGAGGTTTGGCTCAAGAGGTAGCCACCAAGTTTCAGTGAAAAAGCCAAGGGAGAATGGGAGGTCTTGAGTTCAAACCTGAGTATCGGCACACAAAGAGATCTAGACATCCTAATCTGGACATCTTAAATCCAAAATACTTTAAATGCCAAGCATACGAAGTAGATCAACTCATCCCATGAAACTTTTTTCATGCACAAAATTTGGTAAAATAATTTTGAAATTGCCTCCTGGCTATTCGAATACAATAATTAGGATACATAAACTTGATGTTTAGATTTGAGTTTCCAACCCAAAATGTTTCATTATGAAACTCAAATCTCTTAAATTTTGAAGAAGGGAAAAAAAAAAGATCTGAAATCTGGAACACTTTCCAGTCCCAAGCATTTCAACAAGGGATTCTCAAACTGGATAAAATTGACTAAAAAAAAAATAGTGGGAACTAGGAAGTCAGGGCAAAGACTGGGGCTGGGGGAATGCAACAAGAAGGGTCATGCTAAATGAAATACAGTCAGAGACAAAAGTCTGATGGTGTTCACTGTAACAGGATGTTCCATGATGATGAGCTGGAGGAATCAGAGAAATTCTATGTGGGCCAGCCCCGCTTCTTGCTGCTGTTCTATGCCATGTACAATACTCTGGTGGCCCGCTCGGAAATGTGTGCTACTTTGTGATCATCCTCAACCACATGGTGTCTGCCTCTGTGATCACTCTCCTGCTACCCATTCTCATCTTCCTCTGGGCCATGCTGTCTGTCCCCAGACCCAGCCGGAGGTTCTGGATGATGGCTATTGTCTACATCGAGGTAGGCCCGTCACCCACCCAGCCTTCTTTGACTCATGTCGTTTTCATCAGCAGTTACCTAGTGTTGATATTTATATACCTCCTCATAGTTCCCGTAGCATGTGGTGAATGATAGTGCTGTTTTGTTTCAAGGGGACAGCTTGAGTGAGATCAAATAATTGACTTGGAGTGTCTCAGTTGTGGAATGGTGGGACGTATTGATACCTGGTTGTGACCGGCACAGTAGTAATCACTGAGATAGTAGCTGTCTTTTGTAAACGAAGGCAGAGTGCTGGCACAAGCAAATACTCAACAATTAGACACTGCAATAACAAAAGACAAGAATATACTTTGAGAACTGGGTATTGATGCCTTATGATTGTAATCTTAGCAACTCAGGCTGTTGAGATCTGAGAACTGTGGTTCAAAGCCAGCCAAGGCTGGAAAGCTTGTAAGATAACCTGTCTCAAACTAACTGTAAGTGGAGCTGTGGCTCAAAGTGGTAGAGCACAAAAAGCTCATGAACAATGCCCAAGCCCCAGGACTGACATCAAAAAGAGAGAGAGAGACAGAGAGAGAGAGAGAGAACATACTTTGAAAATTGGGCTCATGTTCATGCTCATAATCCTATCCACTCAAAGAGTCTGAGATCTGAGGATGGAGATTCAAAGCCAGCCTGGGCAGATAAATCTGACTTTTATCTCCAGTGAACCAGCAAAAAGTGCCTGAAGTGGAAATGTAGCTCAAGTTGTAGAGTGCCTTGGGCAAGAGAACTAACAAAGAGCACTAGGCCCTGAGTTCAAGCCCCAAAACAGCACAAAAAATCATTTTGAAGATACTTTAGTACAACATACATATTTTCCTTACATCCCAATAGAAAATCGAATAAGCACACAAAAAATCCAAATGACAGAAAGGACACAGATAAGTACTTATTAGAGAGTACTTATTTGGCTAGAGCAACCTGTTTTTCTAGCCTGTCCTTTGAAATCCAGAGATGATTGTAAAGTCCCAAAAAGCCCAAGGGAATCCTTGCAGCCTCGTGCCAGGCTCCTGTGATGAGTAGTATGGGTAGGTCTGTGAAGAAGGCTGAGTTTCCATCCAGGCACCTAAGGATACTGTCAACAGCACTGCACGTGCGTCTTAAGGTACAGGACTTAGACGTCCAGTTTGAGCCTAGAGATTCCATAGGCTTACAAGTCATTCAACAGGCAATTAAAACAAGATATAAAGAGAATCATCTCACAAGTACTGTTTAAAGCATTGGAAATATGTACCTTCTTCCTGTAAAGAAAATAAAGGTTATAAAGACAAAGACATAGCTATTATTCTCATTGAAATATTAATCCAGCCTTACCAAAAATAGCCATTGTTTGAACATTCCCATTGTTATATCTCTTGGGATGTGATGAATCCATCATAAGTGATGGAAACCTCTCTGTTTTCTTACCCCTCTTTCTGTGAGGGATTTTTTTTCAGACCCCCTTCCTCACCTAAGGATGAGTAAGGGCGGTACCCATAGCATGAAAAGGAAGATAAGAACTGCTTATGCAGCATTCATCTCAAAACTAGAAATGTTCTTGGTGGAGTTGAGCTACCTACCTTCTGTCACATGGAAGGTGACATACATGGAAACCAAGTTGACATTAGAATATGAACCACATGCCAAAAAAAAAAACATAAGAACTGTCAGACTTAAGGAAATCAGTATGAAAGCTACTTCCTCAATATGAGATGACACTTGCCTAAACAGCAACACACAGTACATGATGGTCTCCCTGTGTCTACAACTTATGACACCTGTGACCATGAGACTCTGCTTTTGTTATGAGGTCTAGTGATACTGGTATTTCACATAATTGTAGGTATCCCCCCCATCAAAACGCTGAAATGCATATTTTCCTCTAGTTCTGTGTCCATGCTTCTCCTACATACCTATTCCTAAAGAATTTCCTTTGAATTTCTGTCATCCATATGTAGGTGGCAATTGTAGTCAAGTATTTCTTCCAATTTGGATTCTTCCCCTGGAATAAGAATGTGGAATTGTACAAGGATAAACCTTACCATCCCCCAAACATCATCGGAGTGGAAAAGAAGGAGGGCTACGTGCTTTACGACCTCATTCAGCTCCTGGCCCTGTTCTTTCATCGCTCCATCTTGAAGGTACTGGTTGCTAATGGTTCATCAGCTCATGGTGACGCCCCAGCCCTTGTGCTGGTTCCCTGGAAAGCTTGAACAATGGGATTTAGGATGGGGTTAAAGGGTCCATGGGTAGCCTCTGCTCATCTGCTCCTTAAATGACAGTTATATCTATGTAGTGCCCATTTCTCTAAATAGTTCATAAGGGAAACTGGTGTTGATCTGTATTTCAACCCTGGGTTGATCATAATTACTCCACATTTGTGGAAGCTTCCTAAGTACTGAGATCTTAGCCGACACACCAAACTCTACCTTGCTTCAGCTAGAAACTCAGGAAACACTCAGAAATGGATCACAAGGCCTCTCATCCCCATTACACCGCGTGCCTACTCCTAGTGTTACTGCTTCCATAGGGGTTCTCTTGTGAATCCATCCATGGTGGCTAAAGACCACAGCTGGTACAGCCAATTTGCTGTAGAGGGTGCTCTTCACCATGTGACTCCAGAAAGACCCCCGGCAGGGCAGAGCTAAGGAGTGGTGTGGGATCTTTCTTCTCACACACTGTCATAAACAAAGCTTTATTGTGCCATTCCATGTTAATGAAATTCAAATTATCCCATAGTATTTTTCTGTACTCATGTCCTCCTGTTACTTGAAAGTTAGCTTTTGATAAAGTGTTTTAAATGTATTTTATCAACTAGTGTATCAGTTCCGAGGATCCTTTTGGGCACAGGCTTGGAGTTTACACACACACACACACACACACACACACACACACACACACACACACATTGTCTTTTGGTGAACTGATCATTTTCTGACTTGATCTCCAACCACTTGGCCTCTTAAATATAAGTCATAAGAAGGACCAAGCCTGACAGATCTCCCAGTCAGAGGACAACCCCATTGGAGTACTTCATGCACAGGGCAAGGCTGTCCTACATGCTATAGCTTCATGCAGGCAGCCTTTGGCTCCAGGGAGATCCCCAGGCTCTCCGCCTCTTGTTCTGCCATTTTTCCTCTCTTCATCAGCTCCTCATTCCATTTCCATTAAGTAAACACCAGGCTCTTGCAGAGAGCATCATATTTGAGTAGGATATTTGCCTCATATTTGAGAATATTTGCTTTGTTCCTGAATCTCCCTGATGTGAGCCAGCGGTCACTTCTCACTGTGAGGCTGTAGGAGGGATAGGACCACTATGGGAAACAGGGGTGCTGGTGGATTTGGAGTGCAGGGGAATTCTCAGGGCTACCTCATTGCAACACTCCCAATGCTAGCTTTGAACACAAAGACGTGTTCTGGAAAACGCTTTTGTCCAAGCAATTATTTCATCTTTATTCCAGCTGCCAGAGCTTTCTTGATCTTCTCTATCAATCCATCAGACTGCTTGCTGCCAGCCCTCTCTCTTTTCCTGGGACCATCGTCCAGCTTCTGTACACTTCTCTCCCTTGGTTCACTGGGTTTAATACTGTACGACAGAATGCCAGCTCCCCCACTGGAAATGGTCACTTCCCTTGTCACTTTCTGTCTCCTCAGTGTCATGGCCTGTGGGATGAAGATGACATTGTTGATAGTGGCACAGACAAGGAGGAATCGGATGATGAGCTCTCTCTCAGACATGGCAGAAGAGACTCTTCAGATTCACTCAAGTCCATCAACCTCGCAGCGTCCGTGGAGTCTGTGCACGTGACATTCCCAGAGCAGCCTACGGCCTTCCGCAGAAAACGTTCCAGCAGCAACACCCAGATCTCCCCAGGATCCAGCTTCTCTTCAAATAGGTCCAAAAGAGGTATCTGCCACATGGCGTCAGGCTGAGCTCATCTTGCTGGAACCTGTGGGTCATAGGAAGTGACATTACTAATTAGCTGTTATCAAGAGATGGATATTGTAACACAAGTCTAAGTCTTGCCTCTGCTGGTATGGTTTCTTTGCTCTAAATATCTGACTCCTTGCAGGACTGACAACTTCAGAACATTGCTAGCGAGAAAATGTCAAACATATGATTTGTTCGGGATGCATAAATATTCTGCTGGAATGGTATTCAGAGAACTAAGTCCTTTGAAAAGTGGATTTTAATTTAGCCAGTGGGGGCTTTTCACAAAACTACCTAGTTAATTCCTAAATGACTTACTACTTGCTAAACAGCCAGTGTGATCAGAAAGTAGATTTGTTCCGGGCTCACGCCTGTAATCCTAACTACTCAGGAGGCTGAGATCTGATCAAACCGAAAACTGGAAGTGGTGCTTTGACTCAAGTGGTAGAGCCCTAGCCTTGAGCTGAAGAGCTCAAGAACAATGCCTAGGCCCAGAGTTCAAGCCCCATGACTGATGAAAAAGAAAAAAGAAAGAGAAAGTAGATTTGTCCTACAGTTGCTACTCTTAGAGTAACTGAGTAACTAGGCCTTCATATTTGTGGAAACTAGTATTTATTTGGAAATTGCCAAATGCTTGGGGATGTTTGTCCTCAGAACCTGCTTCTGAGGCAGACAGACACTGGCAGACCTCATTTTTGTCATTATACCCTTAGTGAAGTCGAGGCATGAAAACAGGGATGGGCCATAGGTTCTACCAGGACTGTTGAGCACATTCAAGGCTGTTCTTCCAGTGTGTCCCTAGAAAATCCTTGAGCAGCGATTTCAGAGCTAAACCCCAAAGATGTTGTTCAGTGACGCAGAGTTGAGAAGACAGCCTACTAGACACTAGTTCGTGAAGCCATCTGCCCAAGTGCCCTCCAACCATTAAGCATGTGGGCTCCACGGGCTGCCCCGATACTGTGAGTGACAGGTCTGACTCACCCCTCACCCAGCATCTTGTGATTTCTCTCCATTCTTTGTTGCTTTTAGGCAGTACAAGCACCCGGAATAGCAGCCAGAAAGGAAGCAGTGTTTTGAGCATTAAACAAAAAAGCAAAAGGGAACTTTACATGGAAAAACTTCAAGAGCATTTAATCAAAGCAAAGGCATTTACAATAAAGAAGTGAGTATACCAGAAGTTAGTCACAGAGCTGGGGAAGTGGCTTTACTGATTTTTTACAACCAGAGGTGAGATGTACCCCCAACCCACTTTCCAAGGCTCAGAATCCTCTTTTGTGCCACAAGCAAGGGAAGAGATGTACAGTATCATCTTCAGAGATCATACCTGTCTTGGCAAAAAAAAAAATCCTATCTGCCCTCCTATAAGGATCTGTCTCCAGAAAGATTATCCTGAGACTGAGAACAGAATGATCTATTGATCATAGGGGCTAATTATTCTCTCCTCATCCTCCTCCTCCTTCTGAAGCAAGTATGTGTTATTTTCTGACTTGCAGGACTGCAAATTTATGTACCCATCAGACAGTTCTTGTATGACCTCATTCACCCAGACTACAGCGCTGTGACTGACGTGTATGTGCTAATGTTCTTGGCTGACACTGTAGATTTCATCATCATTGTCTTTGGCTTTTGGGCCTTTGGGGTAAGTTTGAGCAAAGGCCTCTGAATGCCCATCATTTACTGGGCAGTACCACTCAGGCCTAAACCTCATGTCTCTTCCCAGAAACATTCGGCGGCTGCAGACATTACCTCTTCACTGTCGGAAGACCAGGTCCCTGGGCCATTTCTGGTAATGGTGCTCATTCAGTTTGGAACCATGGTGGTGGACCGAGCACTCTACCTCAGGAAGACTGTGCTAGGCAAGGTCATTTTCCAGGTCATCCTTGTGTTTGGGATCCACTTCTGGATGTTCTTCATCTTACCTAGTGTGACTGAGAGGTGAGATCTTTATGAGCAGAGACAGAAGGAAAT
This sequence comes from Megascapheus bottae, assembly GCF_031878675.1. Lineage (NCBI taxonomy): Eukaryota > Metazoa > Chordata > Mammalia > Rodentia > Geomyidae > Megascapheus > Megascapheus bottae. The sequence goes on along the minus strand of NW_028327372.1, from coordinate 38,942 downwards.
GAGACGCAAAAGTTTGGGATCTCTTCTAAACTGAGTGCAAATCCACACTCCCTTTATTTATTTATTTATTAGTTATTTTTCAGATAAGCGCTCACATTTTTGCCCAGGACTAGCCTAGATCAAGATTATCCTGGGTCCTAGTGGTAGAGTACTTGCCCAGTATGCACAAAGCCCTGGGTTCTATTCCTCTGTATCACATCCATAGTAAAAGCAGGAAGTGGTGCTGTGGCTCAAGTGGTAGAGCCCTAACCTTGAGAAAGCTCAAGAACAGTGCCTAGGCCCTGAGTTCAAGTCCCAGGACTGTAAAAAAATTATCCTACCTCTGCTCCTTGCAGAGATGGAACAATAGGTGCTATGCCTAGACCCCAAATATAACTGCCAATCATGATTGCTTTTAATCTAGACTAAAGTAGTTACATCACTTGTGTTTTTATAAGTTATTAATAGATGCACTGAATAGCAATTGACTGTAATCATGGCTTTTGAAACTAACTGCACATTGGAAGTTCCATTATTTGATTCTCTTGCCCCACCTTTTATCTTCGGCACACTCTGCTGTGTATGAAGAATTCCTTAGAATTGCTTTAAGTGGCAAAAAATGAGATTTGTTGATTTTAAATTGCAACTTGTATCTCTTTGAAGCAGCAAAATATTCTCATGACTTTGTATATTTTTACATTTTAGGAAATTCAGCCAGAACCTAGTTGCCCAGCTTTGGTACTTTGTGAAGTGTGTTTACTTCGGGCTGTCAGCCTATCAAATCCGCTGTGGGTACCCGACACGAGTGCTGGGAAACTTTCTCACCAAGAGCTACAATTATGTCAACCTCTTCTTGTTTTAAGGGTGAGGAAGCTGTGTGTCACTATCACTGTTGGAGTGTAGGCTGACAGCTGTTTTCTGTATAGAAAGGAAGAAGGCAACTGCAGAAATGGCAGTCATGAAATGCCTTCTGAGTGTAATTGCCCCTCACCTGCCAAGAAAGCTATTCTAGGATCAACTACATGATATGATTTTCTATTTCAGTATCCTACTTAATTACTGTGAAAATACTTGGGGGTGAAAATGGGGTTATGGGCAGGCACTAGTTCATGCCTGTAATCCTGTCTAATCAGCAGACTGAAATAAGAGGATCACAGTTCCAAACCAGCCTGGACACAGAAGTTCTTGAGTCTTCAAGCCAATTAACTACCAAAATAAATAAATAAATAAACAAACAAACAAACAAATAAATAAATACATGCTGGAAGTGGAGCTGTGGGCTCAAGTGGCAGAGCATTAGTCTTGGGCAAAAATAGCTCAGGGACAGCGCCCAAATCAAGCTCCAGGAACAACAACAACAACAATAATAATAATAATACTAATGGCTGTGTGATCCTAAAATATTAATAAACTGAGCGCATAGACTAGACCATTAAAAACACTTTGGGAATTTGAAGAGGGATTTTTATCCCACCAAAAGCCACCTGAGCAGGGTGCAGTGATTCACATCTGTGATGCTAGCTACTCAGGAGGCTGAGATTTGAGGATCTCACTTCACAGCCAGCCTGGGCACTAAAAAGTCCATGAGACTCTTAACTCCAATTAATCTCCAGAAAACCGGAAGTGCCACTGTGGCTCAGGGGGTAGGGCAGTAGCCTTGTGCTGAAGAGCTAAGGGACAACCCAGGCCCAGAGTTCAAGCCCCATGACCAACCAAAAAAAAAAAAAACAAAACATCTGAATGCTATCAGCATGCTTTGCTGTGGGTAGTATGTTCTTCAGTGCCATGATTCAGTGCATCTTCTCTCCATCGCCCTGGATGTCAGTCACATTACCACATGAGACACATGAGACACATGAGACACCTAAGCACTGGCTATCCAGTCCAGAAGAGGAATGGGGGATATCCAGCTCTTGTGAACAACAACACATTGAGCATTCAGTTCTAGGTTGGGCCTAGGCCTAGTACATATGTCTTTTAGGAGCCAAAAGAGCCCAGGTGGGAATTTCTCAGTGATCAGAATTCTAGAACAGTCTCTAGTTCCCCAGGCTGGGAGAAGGTCTGTGCCCTTCTTAAATCTGAATCTTCCCCCATGCCTAGAGGAGCCTAGGCCAAGCTACAACATGCAAAGGAGGCTAAGACAGAGGCGACTGGTCCTCCCACAGAGCTTCCTCCTGCCCTCGCCTCCCAGTGGCATGTCCTATCCCCCCTGACATTTCCCTTTTGCCCTCATCTTCTCTTACCAGATGTATTGTCTTTACTACTACATCCATCAGGAAGTAACACATAGTTCAGTAACCCTATGGCCAACAGATAATCATAAACAAATAAATGTGAATGAAACTTATGTCATTAAAAATGGAACCCAGCCAGATGCTGGGGATCACACCTAGCTACTCAAGAAACTGAAAGCTGGAGATCATGGTTTGATTCTAGCCTGTGCAGAAAATCCATGAGACACACACACACCACACACCCCTGCATGCATGCATGCATGCATGCATGCATGCAAACAAATAGAAATAGTAATTGATTATATAATTACCAGAGAACATGATAAGAATGAAAAATACTAATGTACATATTGAGCTCATAATGCAAGTTTGATTTTCCTGGGAGAGTCACCTTGAGAGTTTGTCTTCAGCCGTTAGGTTTAAACAAAGGAAGTGCATGCATTCTTGAGGTGAGGTAGATAATGGGGCCACCACACAAAGACTTCTCTGACCAGAGGTGGTTTCTGGCAGGTTCCGCCTGGTTCCATTCCTGACTGAGCTGAGGGCAGTGATGGATTGGGTATGGACAGATACAACCTTGAGCCTCTCCAGCTGGATTTGTGTGGAGGACATCTATGCCCACATTTTCATCCTGAAGTGCTGGCGGGAATCAGAAAAGGTAAGAAGCCCATAAAAGTGCCTCCTTCTCATTTGTTTCACTTGTAAAGCAGATTGCTTACAAGGATCATATAGCTGGTGGGAGTTTTATGGCCAAATGAATGCAGGCAGAGGCAAAAATGGTCATGGCCTATAAATAATTGTGCATTGATTTGCAACTCACTGGAGTTGGAGGTTTTGATCTTACTTTTGCCGGTGTCAGCAATAGCATTCAAATATTTTCTGCCTCTGGGTGCAGTATACTAAAGTTATTGTCACAGTGCTCTCTGGGGCAGAGGCTATGGAGTGTGGAAGATGGCCGGAGCTCATGTTCACCTTCTTTCAGGACAGCTAGGGAATGAACCTCTTTATACAAAAGAAATTCAAGTGTAAGTATTTCTTTATTCCACTGTGTTAAATATTCAAATACAGATGAGATTTGTTGGATTTTTCAAAAGTTTAGGTAGCATATAAAGTAAGAACCTCTTGTGTAATAGCAATAAAAATACCCAGAATCACACCTGTAATCCTAGTTCTAAGCCAGCCTGAGCAGGAAAGACTGTGAGATTCTTAATCTCCAATAAACTACAATCAACAGAAAAGAAAGCCAAAAGTGGAGCTGTGGCTCACTTTAGTGAAAAAGTTAAGGGCCAGGTGTGGTGACCCAGGCCTGTAATCCTAGCTGCTCAGGAGGCTGAGATCTGAGGATCAAGATTAAAAGCCAGCCCAGGCACAGGAGGATATGAGACTCTTATCTCCAGTTAACCTCTAGAAAATGGGAAATGGGGCTTAGCTCAGGGTAGGTTGGTAGCCTTGAGCTGAAGAGCTCAGGGACATGAGCACCTAGGCCAAGTTCAAGCCCTATGACCCACCAAAAAAAAAGCTAAGGGACATCATGCAAGGTCTTGAGTTCAAGTCCCATTATTGGCATGCAAAAAACATTATTCTTTGGAACTGTCTCCCCCGATCTACATAAATTCTCTTGTGTACTTTGAGTTTCTGGTGCTTTTTTCACATTCCAGACATAGGCCCATCATGCTGCAGCCTCTGTGTTTATGAGGCTAGTAGAGCAAAAGAGATAGCACTAATGCAGGTGCTCGAAATTGTCTTGGCATGGTCTTACGTTAAGGGAGCAAAGGAACTGACATAATAACAGGATGCCTTGATCTACGTTTTGGGGGGGAGGGTTTGGGGGGGTGGAGGTTGGAAGCACTGGGATTTGAACTCAAGGCTTCCTTCTTGCTGAGTACTTGCTCTACCACTTAAGCCATATGCCTTAGCAGCCCTCTTTATGTTGATGTTTTGGTTTTTTTTTTTTGACAGAGTTTCACTTTATACCTGGGACAGCCAGAACTGCAGTCCCCAAGTTGCTAGAATGATAAAGAGTGAGCCATTGTACTCAACTTGGTTCATTTTTGTTGTTGCTGCTCTAACAGAAACCCTGAGACTGGGTGATTTTTAAAGAAAGGAAGGTTGTTTGGGTTCCCAGTTCTGGCTTCTACTAATGAATTCCCACTGATCCATGCATGACAGAAAATCAGGGAAACTGCCGGGCTTATGTTGAAGAAGAAAGAAATTAAGCTCCTATGATAGCAAGCCTGTTTTCCCAACAGACATCAATCCATTCACAAAGTCAAAATGCCTTGTAAAGCCTTCGTTACCCCTCAATACTGTCAGCTTAGAGATCAAGGCAGCACAAACTGTGTGTAAACCAGAACACAGGAGCGAAGAGCCACCATACCAAAGAGGCACTGAGAGTAGAAATCATTACATATGAGAAAAAAAATAATTTTTATTCTAAGGAGAATAGATGTTTTCAGCAACTTGAAATAATGGAAAGAATGCAAACTAGAATTGATTTGTGAGATAATCAACAAGCTAAACAGAAAAGAGAATTAAGACGAGTAATCAAAAGGTCCATAAAAAGAAAAGAAGATGGCAATTAAAGTCACTCTGTTACTAAATTGGCTGCTTCAAGGGTAGGTTGCTAAGATATGTACCAGCCACACAGATAGATATCATGGCAGCACTCGGCTCACTCTCAAGTGTTAGATCACTCACACCATAACAAAGCACCTGTGATATATCAGCTTAAAGAGAGGAAAGATTTGTGACTTGCTATCTTGACCACTTGTTCTTATTACTTTGGGCACTGGGCAGCACAGTTCGCCAAGGCAGGAGCCATGTAGCAAAGTCCTGTGTTCAGCACATGGTGACTGGGAAGTAGAAAGAGAAAAACATCAAAATCCCACAGTCCTCCACCAAGGTCTTCCCCCTAAGACCCAGCCCCTTCCAGGAGCAGGAAGAATTTAGCACACAGACCACCAAGGGGCATTCCAGATTCAAACAGAACTTCAGCCCTGGAAGTCATTTTTCCACAGATAAATGATCAGTTGTGTATCTCCGCTAACAACGCTTAGTTCAAAAACTGGTTTCTCTTTCAATGGTCATGTTCATTGGGAATCCATGGGAGACTTTTTCTTCTTTCAGGTCTGCCAGATGCCTAAGTTTCTTACATAAAATGATGTTGTAGTGTATGTGTATATACCAAGGATAATCTGTGTACTTTGTCATCCCTAGATTACTCATAAAGCCTAAGAATGCAAATGCTAAGCAAATACAGGGCTGACCGTATTGTTCGAGGAATAATGACAAGACAAAAAGTCTCTAATGACACAAATTCCCACTCAGGTGTTCCTTTTTGTATTTTTTGTACTGGTGCTTTGACTCAGGGGCCTGAGTTTGCTAGGCAGGTGTTTACTACTTGAACCACACTCCAATCCTCTTGTGCCTTTGCTATTTTTCGGTCGGGTCCTTACAACAGGGGCATGCAAGCATGCAAAGTTTTTGCCTGTGTTGGCTTCAATCACAATATTCTTCGAGTGGCTAAGATTACAGGTGTGAGCTGTTCCACTCAGTATATTTGATAGGTTGATTTCCTACAAACACAGTATAATACAGTTGATGAACAAGAACAATTTCCAGAAAGGCACACGCCCACTCATGCAGGCCACTTATTCCTGGGCAGATTCCACAATGATTTCCTTACAGCTGCTTCCCAGAGCGCTCCAGGAAGCTGGTGGGAAATGTAACAGAGCAGGGCTGCTGAACTGAGTTTCCCCACTGGCCTGTAGTAAAGAGCTAAGTGCCTAGGAAAGGGATGACTGAGTAGTTCAGAGAAGAAAATGGCAATCCCTTAGAAAAGTGGCCACCTGCCTGGAGATAGATCCAGAGTTCATCCTGAACCACCCAGGGAGCACAGCAGGGAGGAACAAGAGCTAGCTCCAGCGGCTATTGAGATAGCTGAGGACTAGGGCCCACTTTAGCAGAACAGACCACAGCTGTCCATGACAGAGATAAGACACATCTGCTTTGCTGGGGGCTTAAATCAAGTAGCAGAATGCTGGAACAAGTTCCAGTCCCAGTACCATCAGAGAGAAAGAGAGAGAGACAGAAAGAGAGAGAGAGAGGCAAAGACAGAAAAACAGAGAGAGAGAGAAAGTGAGACAGAGAAAAAGGAAGGAAATGAGACAGGGAGAGAGAAAGAGAGGAAGGAAGGGAGGGGGAGGGAGGTAGAAAGGGGAGAAAAGAATGAAGAAAGAAAAGAAAGAAAGGAAGGAAGGGCAAGAGAGACACATTTTTCTTGATCTCATAGATTCCTTCACAATGCAGAGTTATTATGGTGTACTGACAGGAGTGCCCTCAACTTGCTTCATTGACTGAATAGTGGAAAATCAAATCAGCTCATTTGTGTATACACACACACACACACAAACTCACACACCATATTTGATAGATATTAATCAACTAATTAATTTATCAGTTAATTCAATATTAAAATACTGAACTCTAGTTTTATTTGTGAAGCTCTAAATTAGAATATTAGAATTTGTGTGCATCTGTAATCTCAACTACTAAAGAGGAAGAGGTTGGAGGATCTTGGTGTCCGGCCAGCCCAGATAAAGTTAATTAAGAAAACAAAAACCAAAACTAAAAATAAAAGGTATCGGGGGACCAGGAGCATAGCCTAGTAGTAGTGTGCTTGTCTAGCATGCACAAAGCCCTGGGTTTGATTCTGTTATGGGGTCAAGAGGAGGGGATTCCACACCCCTCCAGGTGGGGATTCCACGTCCCACCAGAGTCCACCACACAGAGACAGTCTCATATAAAAAGGTGAATTTATTGGAGAAATAGATGGTGAACTGACCAGCCAGGGACACAGTGCAGACTCGGGAGCTGACACTGTGACCCTGAGCGGCTCTCACGCAGGGTTTTTAAGGGCAAAACCCATGTGGTGGAACCTGGCCACACAGGTGGCCAATGGGATAGTTACATACACAGAGGGACCATAGCCAGCTCCAGCCACACGCAGGTAGCCAATAGGGTTACAGCCCAGTGTTTGCATTTACCTATCACCTTAGTTGGAGTTGCAATTTGGGAAGGTCTCCACACAAAAGGGGCCCACCCCCACCCAAGCTGATATCCCTCCTCATGGGGGTGGGGAGAAGGTCAAGGTTGCCCCTCCCTAGAAGTGCAAAGGCGACTGGGCTGTACCAGATATCCCTCCTCATTGGGGGGGGGTGGGGAGGTCAAGGTGGCTGGGCTGTACCATTGTCGACCTTCCACAATGGGGCAGGGGAACTCTTAGGCATTCTGGGTGGCACCAGTCCCTGCTCCCCTCTACACTCCCTGCTCCCCTTAACAATTCCTCAATACCACATACACAGAAAAGGCCAGAAGTGGTGCTGTGGCTCACGTGGAAGAGCGCTAGCCTTGAGCAAAAAGTGTTCAAGAACAGTGCTCAGACCCTAAGTTCAAGCCCCAGGACTGGCAAAAAAAAAAAAAGTAGTGTGTGGATGGACAGAATATGTGTCTAGCAAGCACAAGTTCAGTCCGGGTACTGGAGGTGGAGGGACTCGGAGAGAACAAAGGAGAAAGTTTTCCGCAGGAATGCAGGGGTGGATCTGGAGCACTTTTGCGCCTAAGGAGCAGAGCTTCCCCTCTCACTGCCCACAGCACTTAGTGGAATCTTACTGCCTGCTTCAAATCCAGTGGAATGACCTCCTGCCTTATGGGTGCAGCGTGCAGACTCCTCCTCCTGCCCATCACACTCCTGCACTCCTCTCACTTCTCCACTCTTACCCAGGGGAACCCAGGCCCTCATACATCAGGAATTCAATTTTTGTGTATGTGTAGGTATTGGAGTTTGAATTGAGAGCTGGAGGCCCTTGTTCAACATTTCCCCTCATGGCTAGCACTGTACTTCTTGAGCCACACCTCCAGTCTAGTTTTTTGGTTTTGGGAGTGGGGGGTTTGCCAGTCCTGGACTTGAGCTCAGGGCCTGAGCACTGTTGTTGGACTTTCTCAAGGCTAGAGCTCTACAAATTGAGCCACTGCATCACTTCTGGTTTTTTTCTATGTATATGGTACCGAGGAATCGAAACCAGGTCTTTGTGCATGCTAGGTAAGCACTCTAACACTAGGCCAAACTCCCTGCCCTAGTTTTGCGTTTTGTTTGGTTGGTTGGTTTTATTTGCTGGTTAATTAGAGATAAGAGTATCAGGAACTTTTCTGCCCTGGATGGCTTCAAATCGTGATCCGCAGATCTGAGCCTCCTGAGAAGTGAGGATTATAAGCAGAGCCTCTAGCACCAGCTTCAGGAATGCCATTTAAAAGTCTTTCTATCCTCTATGCAGGGAAGGCTGACTTCAAGACGCTGGTTTTAAGTATTCAGGAATTTAAAATTTCTTTTCCATACATAATGCCTTAAAAACATTCAATTTAGTCTGCAGGATGTGTGACCCACACTCACAAACAAAACACACAACTTTTCAGGATACTTTTTTTTTCTTTTTGCCAGTCCTGGGGCTTGAACTCAGGGCCTCAGCACTGTGCTTGAGATTTTTTTATGCTCAAAGCTAGCACTCTACCTCTTGAGTCATGCTCCACTTCTGGCTTTTGTGACAGTTAAACAGAGACAAGTGTCTCATGGACTTTTCTGCCCAGGCTGGCTTCTACCCATAACCCTCAGCTCTGAGACTCCTGAGTGGCTAAGATTACAGGTGTGAGCCCCCCTTCAGGATTCTTTGGCAGCACTCTGTGGACCAGAGGACATGTTGTAAGCTTGACACAGCGTCACTCCACTTCTCAACTTTGCTCTAAGGTTGGGACAAGGTTGCCATCCCCATGTCAGTGTAAGTAGAAAAGAATCAGTCCTGTGAACTCTCACTGCACCTCTCCCAGCATGTGTGCCCAGGCCTCTTGGAATCCTTCTCTTGCAGAGATACCCTCAGCCCCGGGGCCAGAAGAAGAAGAAAGTGGTAAAATATGGCATGGGCGGTATGATCATTGTCTTGCTCATCTGCATTGTCTGGTTCCCGCTGCTCTTCATGTCCTTGATTAAATCTGTCGCTGGAGTTATTAACCAGCCTCTGGATGTCTCGGTTACCATCACCCTGGGAGGATATCAGGTAACCTAGGTCTAACCTACCTTCCAGAGCCTTTCTTAAGGCTGCATTCTCTCAGCAACACCTTCAAGAATAGTTAGCGATGGCTGGCAGTTCCAATATCCTGTCCTGGTATTGACTATTTAGCCAACACTGTGTGAAGTTCATGCAAGAGATGGAGAAAAAAAAAATCAGTTCATTGCCTCGCATGCATAAGGCCTTGGATTTGAACCCTAGTACCACCAGCCATCTGGTTTGAACACACAAACAATCGCTGCATAAACATTATATCTGGCCCTTGCAAGATGGCTCTGATTTTTAATTCCAAATATTCAGTAGGTGGAAGAGAGTGACTTGAGCTAGGTACTGTGGCTCACAACTTAGCAACTGAAGAGGCTGAGCTCTGAAGATCATAGTTGGAAGCCAGGGTGGGCAGGAAGTGAGAAACTATGAAACTATCTCCAATTAACCACTAAAAAGCTAGAAGTGGAGCTGTAGCTCAAGTGGTCACGTAACAGCCTCAAGCAAAAAAGCTAAGGAACCTTGTCTATACCCTTCGACCAATATATTCTTTCTCTCTCACCCCTCCCTCCTCTTTCTCTCTGTCTCCCCTCTTTCTCCCTCTCCCCCTCTCCTTCCCCACCCCCTCACACACACACACACACACACAGAGTGGTTTGATGCCAGTCTGGGAAGTTAGCAAGATCCCCCATCTCAATAAATAAGATGAGTGTGGTGGCAGGTGTTTGTAATCCTAGCTAGGCAAGAGGCATAGGAAAGGAGGATCCTGGTCTGAGGCCATTCCTGGGCAAAAATGCAAAACCCTATCAAAAACATCAGCTAGAGCAAACAAAGCTGGGGAGTATCCTTCAAGTGGCCCCAGGTTAAACCCCAGACTACCAAGAGAAAGACACAGAGAATGATCTCTGAGGCCAGCTACCTCAGGATGCTAGATGGTTGTACTGTGCAAATATATTTCTTCTAACATAGGGGACAGAGAAGTGTCAGCAATGCTTATAGCCTGTGTGCCTTTGTTTTCCAGCCTATTTTCACAATGAGTGCTCAGCAAAGCCAACTGAAAGTGATGGACCAGCAAAAGTTTAATAAATTCATAAGAGCTTTCTCTAAGGACACCGTAAGTAAATACTTGCAGTAGATCTCTGAGAAGACCTTGCTTTACGTGAGCCCAGGACTTTAAATTGCTTAATACTTTGCCATGGCTTGTTATCAGGCATAAATGGTGATAGACATAATTTAAATTAACAATAGTTTAATGTGAGTTCAATAGCTTTTAAGCCTTTTTTTAACTTTTAAGCTACAGTAGATATGGCTCTTTGGCATGTCTATTATGCTGAGAATCTATCCTCAGAAAATAATTCAAATTAGGAGAAAGCACATGTCTGTTATTTGCTTAATAACAGAGATAGTTGGGTTTGAGGGTTGGTGGATGGGTGAGATCATGAGCATTCTATTAGTTTATCACTGGTCCTCTTCCCTGGACATGGCGGGAGAAAGAGCTTCCATTCTTTGCTCTATTTACATACTCATGAAGACTTTCTAGTCAACTTCTTTTGTAAAAGGTTGAACCAGGTGCCGGGATGTTCACACTTATAATCATAGCTATTCAAAAGGCTAAAATTTGAGAATTGTGGTTCAAAACCAGCTCACAGGCAGGAAAGCCTGTGACACTCTTTTTTTTTTTCTTTGCGGGGCTTGAACTGAGAGCCTGGGCACTGTCCCTCAGCTCTTCAGCTCAAGCCTACTGCCCTACCCCTTGAGCCACAAGCCACTTCCAGGTTTCCGGTGGTTAATTGGAGATAAGAGTCTCATGGACTTTAGTGCCTGGCATAGCTTTCAACCACAATCCTCAGATCTCAGCCTCCTGAGTAGCTAGGATTACAGGCATGTGCCACCACGTCCAGTTGTCTGAGAGGCTCTAATCTCTGGCTAACCACCAAAAAAAGACAGAAGTGGAGCTATGGCTCAAGTGATAGAGTGCTAGCCTGGGTACTACAACACCCAGTAGCACGCCCAGGACCAAAATAAAAAGAAATCATCAGTGGCTAGGAGTTTGGCCTAGTGGTAAGAGTGCTTGCCTAGCATGCTCGAAGACCCGGGTTGGATTTCTCAGCACCCCACATACATAGAAAAAGCCACAAGTGGTGCTGTGGCTCAAGTGGTAGAGTGCTAGCCTTGAGAAAGCCCAAGGACAATGCTCAGGCCCTGGGCTCAAGCCACAGGACTGGCAAAAAAAAATCATCATCATCACAAAGCCTATGACAGCTACCCAGACTAAAACAAACTGAAAGTGTGGCCTAGTGGCAGAGTGCTTGCCTACCATGCATGAAGCCCTGGGTTGGATTCCTTGGTACCACATACACAGAAAAAGGCAGAAGTGGTGCTGTGGCTTAAGTGGCAGAGTGCTAGGATTACAGGAGTGAGTCACTGGCATCATGAAAATGAGTTCTGTAAGTCATGTTTAGGCCCGGGCATTGGTGGCTCAGGTCTGCAATCCTAGCTACTCTGAGGCAGCCAGGGTAGACAAATTCTTATCTCCAGTTAAATTGTATAAAATTACCATCATCATACTACACCCTATCAAAACGAATTTTGGAACTAGTAAAAGACAGCCAAGATGTTCTAGGTGAAAATCTTGAAAACTATCTCTGACTTCATAAATTTCTGTCTAAGAAGAGAAGAGACACAATGACAGTAATAAAAAAAAAAACCCTATCTGGATATCCATTATTGCTTAACTGGAGCATTTCTGTGGGGGTACATCACTGGGGTTCAGCCAGCTGATTGACAGCTGCCATCCCTGAGAGCAAAATGGGACGTAGCATCTGTGTATCATAAATAATCCTTTCCTATCAAGAAATCTCTGTGCTATCACAGGGAGGAGTAATTGTTTTCTTTATAAGCATTATGTTTCTAATTAATTTATGCATGTGCATTTGTGCACATACAGGGCGCTATGCAATTTCTGGAGAATTATGAAAAAGAAGACATAACGGTAGCAGAATTGGAAGGAAACTCCAATTCTTTGTGGACCATCAGCCCTCCCAGTAAGCAGAAAATGATACAAGAGCTCATGGACCCCAATAGTAGCTTCTCTGTTGTTGTTTCATGGAGTATTCAGAGGTAGTTACTGCATTTCCGTGCATCATTCCCCAGCCCCATCTAGGATTATGGACTTTCAGCTAACTTCCTAAAAAAAAAATTCTGGATTTCCTCACCTAGGGGAGGGGCTCTGAATCATGAGAAAGTTTCTTTCCCACAAAGCTCTTCCCTATGTGTCTGTGTCCTGGCAGAAATCTTTCTCTATGCATCTGGGTGGGGAGTTCCCAAGATATACTGTAGTGGATAAGCGGGTCAAGGCATTGAGGAGTCCAGTCTCTATAGCCCTTCCCACTGAGGCTTCTGGAATCGTGTGTGAAGGAGCTCAGTATGTTGGAATGTAGAGGTAGATACATCTTTTCCTTTCTTGATTTGTGTGGGTGTCTCTATCGGAGCGACTACTTCACTTGCGGGGTTTCATGGTTGAGTGTCAAGGTTAGGGCTCGCAGTTATGTCCAGCTGAGATTTCAGGACTTAGTGAGCAGTGCCTGGCCTCCCTTGTCAAGAAAACCCCCAGCCACCTTCAGTTCCCCTGTCTAGTCCTTCTCTGTGTTTGTATGGCGGTGAGCAGCATCTGCTCTAGGGAGAACAGAGAGACCCAGTTCCTTCAGGTAGACATCCTGGCTCTGAATGTTAAGATCCAAACCAAGTGTGTGCTATGTCTGTTTGGCTCTAAGGACAGCTCTGAAATATCCCATGGCAGAGCAACTCACTCCTGAGCAGTGCAGCTGACTTACATACCAGGTACTCAAGAGCCTGAGATCGGAGGATCCCAGTTCATTCCACAGACACTGAGTCTATGAATTACAATCAACTCCAAACGTGGAGTGGGCTTGGGACTGAAAATGAAGAGCACTGAGTATTAAAAACGGTGGACAACAGCCATGCCCTGAGTTCAAGATCCAGAATGGAGAGAAAAAATAAAGGGAAAGCATTTCTTTTTGGAACTGGATCCCACTTTTGCCTTCTTAGCCCTGTTCTTTCTGACCCCTTTCTCTCTACCTGAAAGAGTAGCACTTTGGTCCGGAAGTAAGAGCACGAAGGAGAAACGATCTCTGACAATTTCTCGTAAATCTGCATGCTGTCTCTGTAGGAGGGACAGAGAGAAGTGACAAATGGGAAAGTGAGAGAGAAGGGAGACAGGCTTGGTTTTGTTTTAGAGCCAGGCCTGCAAGTTGCCTGAACAGGAGGTTTTCAAATGATTGTATGAAGCTCCCAAGGACCCAGGAGCTGGAAGCAATTTCTTCTTCATGTCCCAGTGGAGTCCAGCCCAGTTGTATGAGACAACTGTGCTTGGATTTCCTTTGGACAGAAATGTAGAATTACCACAGAAATCCTGGACAGCTCCTCTGGGTCTCTGTCCAGCTTCAGTGAGACAATGCACTGAACATTTGCCGGTGCATGAACAGGCATAATGCAGGCACTGTCCCTGTTTTCCTGGCTAGCAGCCCAGGTCATACAGGCTTGGCTCTGGGGCTGGTGGTGAAGCTGGCTAGTCCCTGTGTGTGCACAGCTTCTGTGGAGAGAAGGACCCACCTGGAGACCTCTTGCCATGTGCTGTCCAGGCGCTGGATGGCTCTGCTGTGCAGAGCAGAGAGGATGGCATGGAGGGAGGAGAAGTTCCTGAGGACTCTGCATTCCTACATGTGGGGAGCCAAAGCGGCCGCCACCGTTCAAAACCGTTATATAACCTCATCAGTTATATATAACCGTTATATAACAGCCACGGTCTGACCAATTCCGAGCATTAAAGTTGCCTTGGCAACAGGGCAGCCAATGAGAAAGAGCCCAGTGTCCCTTAGGGCTATAAAAACCGCTGCTTTCGCTGCCCAGGGCCCCTCCGCTTCAGCTCTCCCCTCAAGCAAGTTGCTCTTCAATAAAGCGTGATACAAGAAGGATCCTCATGTGGTGGTCGTTCTTCCCTGCTGGACAGGGGCGTCGATCCCCGCACCTGCATGGGAAGGGTGTGTGAGCCTTGCATGCTACTGCTGCCACCTGATGCCTTGCTGGCTGGGCTAAGCCAGGGTCAGTACAAGGATTCTGGGGAGCTGCTTACAGGGCTTCAGAGGGGAGAGAGGGCTGACCAGGCCTGGGTGAAGTTGCCCCTGAGTCGTGAGTATGAGGAAGGAGTGAGCACCATTGCATGTGTGGTATGTGGGAGTCCAGACAAGATGGCCCTGGGCAGGAGGGCCTGGAGTCCACACAGGGCTCTGAGCACATTGGAACATCTCAGAACATAAGACCCTGAAGGGAGAGTCTCTAGGCAGCAGCTGTGTCTTACCTTGGCCACTGAGATCCAGTGCTCTAGCACCCTTGCCCTGGAGCAGGGCTGCATGCTGTGGTCCCCTACGCAGGTGGTGAGCACGCAGGAGAACACCTGGTCAAACTGTGTGAAGGTGGCCCAGATGGTGGGGGCCAAGTTCTCCATGTCGTGTCTGTCCTTCTGGGAAATGGCAGAATGCAGGCAGTGGTGGGGCACCACCTTCAGGAACAGCTCCTGCCAAAGGAAGGAGTGTCTCATTGCCTGGCACACAGCATAGTGCCCAGCCCCAGATTGGGTCCCGTAGTTGGGCTGAGAACTCTGGCTGTGTAGGGGTCTCTGAGGCTTGGGCATGGGTTTGTAGGGATGTCATGCCACTTCGCAACCCTGGAGGCCACCTGAGTGTCCCTACCTCATGTCAGGGTCTGCTGTGCAATGTGACTCTTCCTCCTTGGCCTAGGCCGAATTTCTGCCCTCCCCAAGTCACCCCATGCCTGTCCTTTGGTTCATATCCACTGATGCTGCTTCTGTAGCACTTTCTGTTTTCTGCACTAGGCTCTGGCACACACACCAGAATCCTCATGATTGCTTGAGCTCATGTGGTCCCTGCCAAGTGCCGAGGAGCTGCGATTCTGGCTGCACCTCTCCACGCATAGCTCCTGGGACACAGAGGTGTCATATACACTTTAGTGTCTGCATTTAAAGAGTGTTGCTAGGAAGCGTGAACCAAAGTGAAGCTCAGGCTGGATGAAAGCTTGGGCTCTAGGGGAAGGAGAAGGATGAGAAAGCAGCCATGCAGAGAAGGAAGCCCGGTCCACCCTGTGCTGCCCAGGGCCTCACCGAGTCCATCCTGGTGAGCTGCTCAGCCACCAACAGGGGAGGGAAATCTAAGACCTCATTCTTCTCCTTGTTCAGTCCCTCCCCTGTGCTCCCTGAAGAAGGACAGGAAGATCCTGTGAGGAAAGCATGCCGGGTCCTATTTTGATTCTCCATAAATTAAGGGATCCCACCCAAGCTGTGGGCCAGGTTGGTGGTTCCCAGGATATGGATTCCAGGGTCCCTTGGGAGTCTACCATGAGGCCAAGTTTCAAACTGGCTCCCAGTCAGCAGAGCAAAGGAGGCTGGTACTGCATGTGACATAGCCTCAGAGTCCCGGGAACACATGGCTGCCACCCACACCTGATGCTGCTGCTCCCATCTCATGGTACAGTAGAGTCAAGGCTGACTTTGGGTGTTGGTCTAACCCTGGTAATGTTCCTGCAATTAGGCTGCACGCCAGAGCTTGGGGCTCAATGCTGCCCTCTTAGACAAACACTGGGCTAATGCTAGAGCTGCAGGAGAAGACAAGGCCCTCTCCATGAGGATTTGTCCTGAGTGTTTGAAAAGAGAATAAAGACCCTCTTCCCTTTGACTTCCCAACCTGGATCCCTCTACCCATCCTCATTTTCAACTTCTCTGCACAGTCTCTATGTTCCAGCGTGTTTCTTCTTCCTGGCACAAGGCCTTTATTAGAGCCTTCTCCACCCTCTGATGGTCCACATTCTTCCCGCCTCTTTCCTCTGCCTTCCCACCCAGTTTCCACACCATCAGGCTGTGTCTGGCTGGGCTCTCTGGCCTCCATCTGAGCCAGGAGCAGTTGTGCACGGTTCTCCACATATGATCCAGTCATGTGCCTCTTCAGGTGAGCCAGCAACTGCTTGAGGCAGGCAAAGTGTGCAGGCTGGCAGAAGTCCTCCCAGTACTCGTCCAGCCACAGGTCCAGGATAGAAGAGAGGGCACTAGGGGCAGATGGGGGGCAGCAGAGTCAGAAACCTGGCCAGCGGCTACCCCAGACACTCTCAGCACTCATTTGAAACATGGACATCAGTATCTCCCCAAGCCAAGCTTCTTTGGTGGTGGAGGTAGTGACAGTGCTCAGGAACCAAGGAAGGATTGAAGGGAATTCCAGGGAGCGAGCCCCCAATCATGGGAGGAGCAATTTTCCCCGCTCCAGGGAGCTCCCCATACTCCTGCAGCTCTCTAGTCCCTCCCCACTGCATGGAGTCTCCGTGGGGTCTGTTGTATGCCTGGCATGAACTGGCTGCTGGTGCACATCCACTGGTGACTCTGCTGCCTCCGTTCCAAGAGCCACACGTGGGCTATCTCCCCACCTCACTGTTCTCTTGGTGACCCAGCCAGGCCTTCTACTCCTCCAGCCTTCCTAGGGTCAGCAGAAGTCCTAAAACATGACATCAATGCTCTAATCCTGTTTGCGAGGCCATGGTGAGGGCAGGCAAGGCTGGGCATCAGGGACTGTGGAGAGGATGGGTTGGCACAGGGCTCAGCTCTCCCAACAGCACTGTCGGTCATGGGTCAACCTCCTCCTGCATACATATGCCACACTTCAACCCTGTGGTGAGGACGTCAAGATCTCTGGGATCCTGAGCTCGCCCACCACGCTACACTCAAACCTGGCTCCACTGTGCACACAGATGCCCTCCTTTGAGAGCAAAGTCCACTCACTTTCTGAGTTTGTCCTGTGGCATGCCATCCTGGCTGGAGAAAGGCAGGATTTCATCCTGTGTAGAGGAGTCCTTGAAGGCCTCACCTCTACTGAACCTGTGGAGGAATTGCACAGTTACTGGCTGTCTCTTCCTGTGTTTTATCCGGCTTGCAACAGTGCGGCTTATTTGTGCTTTCTCCCTACAAACATGTCCAGACCCGGAGGGGCTTCAACCTATGTGCAATGGAAAGGGACAAGCCTTTTCTCCCTTGAGAATCCTGTGGGCCGAGGGTCTCTCACTCTGCCTTCAGCTATCCCTGCTCTATGTGTCGTTGAGGAATCATTCTCCAAACAGGGAAAGTCTGCTTTGTCTGAGGGCTCAGAGCTTGGAGGCAGAAAGCTGTGTCCTGAGGAAGAAGGTCACAGGACTGAGCCTACACTACCGGGGAGCACACAAGGCATTTCCCATGGCCCTGGCATAACCTAAGATGCTTCTCTGCCCACCCCCACTCCACAGGATCAGAGTAGCCCTGAGAGTTGTGCAGGTCATTCCCAGGGTCCCATGGAGAAAAAGAGTCCACTGCCCTTGCAGTTGGTACTCACGTTTGGAAGAGCAGGTCCAGGACGTGTTCGGTGCTGGTGAATTTTCGGTAAGTGGAGAGGAAGGTGGGGATGAAGAAGTGTTCCCCGGTCAGCTGGGCAGGCACCAAGTGTTCCACCAGCTGCTCCAGGGTGCCTGCCCTGCAGCCCTCGTCCTGGCTTGGAGCTTCATCCTGGAGTGGGACCAGGGGAATAGTTTAAGCTGAAACTAGGGAACCAAAGAGGACTGTGACATACAGTCTAGGGAATTACATTAAAATGAGTTCCTATTCTCTCTATGTATGTCTTGCTGTCTTTGTCTCTGTATCTCTCTCCCTGACTCTCTCGGTCTCTCTGTCTTACTCTCTTGTAACTCTCTGTCAGTCCTTCTGGCTCCATGTCTTTCTGTCTGTCTGTATGCCTCTCTCTGTGTCTGTGTCTGTCTTTCTGTCTGCCTCGCCCCCCCATCTCTCACATACACACACACACACACACAGACACACAGACACACACACACACACACACACACACACACACACACACACACATACAAATGAGCTGGTAATGACTGGAGACTTAGATGTGGTGGGCTTTCCAGCCACTTACTGGCCTGGGCCTCCATGTCACCTGTGGGGTCCAATGACCCAGAAGTTTTCACTGCCAGGACTGGCCTTGTTTGCACACACGTGTGCCAGGCACCCTCTGCGCTCTTCCATGGGGCCTGAGACTCTCCCATTTGAGGAAAAACTGGCAAACATCTCCTGAACGTCTGCTAGCCACACAAGTGAGTTGTGGGGGGTTTGTGTTGACTGTGGGTGCTGGGATACCAAGGTTCTAAGTTCCATTGTGAAGGCAATGAGGTCATTTGTGGAGGTCCCTTCAATTGACCCCTTCCTTCTGACACACCCTCTCCAAAGGTCCCCTTCTCTATCCTTGTGCTGGCTCCGAGCAGGACATAGCTGTCCAGTGTTACCCCAGCACCTCAATTCTATGGTCCCGGGGTAGATCTGTGTGGAGTAGACACCACCATGGAGGAGACACAATTGGGTTCTTAGCCTCACGGGACCCAACCTTAAACCCCTTTTCTCTCAAGTCCCACTCTGCTCCTCACTTGTCTTCTAAGACACGAAAGGGAAACCTTAAGATGAAGATTCCTGAGAGATTCTATGGATTCCCCAGTGGTCAGGCTTCAGGGTCAAGTCTCACCAGTTGCCAT
The DNA here is from genome assembly GCF_031878675.1 of Megascapheus bottae. Lineage (NCBI taxonomy): Eukaryota > Metazoa > Chordata > Mammalia > Rodentia > Geomyidae > Megascapheus > Megascapheus bottae. Next base: position 19,993 of record NW_028327372.1, on the reverse strand, counting down.
GCTGCAAGTAGAAAATCACGGAGGCTCAGGCCAAGGTGCTCTGTCCCTGATACACAGTTGTTGTCTAGACAGGGCACAACCCCTTCCTTACTGGGACCGGAGGATTGACACCTGGGTAGAGCTTGGCTGAGTGTGGTCTCAAGGGAAGTGTGACTTCCTCATTTTGTGGCAGTCAGCAGTGGGTTTGGGGAACACTGTATTTCAGTATGGACCTGTGCGGCCACTTCCTGGTCTGGGAAGTGTGTTGTGTCATGTCTCTCCAGCCACAGGGACCTCTTTTCTAACCTGCTCCTGGACACACGTGTGCTTCTGCTGTCTTCCTGGTGTCTTCATCGCTCCCCCCACATTCTCCCACTTATTCCTAGAGAGTTTGGCAGGGGCCTGAGAGGCTGAATGGACATCTGCCCTCAGGAGTGAGGTGGAGGACTGGACCCCTCCTTCCTCCAGCTTGCAGAGGACCCCATGCAGCCCGCAGGCTCTCCCAGCTGCGGTCACATAGCTTGCATCCCATGAGCACCTGGGTATTGTCAAGGTCTCCAACCTTGTCCTTCCTGTCTTTAGGAATTTGTACTCAGGACCTGGATCTTGTTCTAGAGCTCTTTTTGCCTAAAGCTAGAGTACTACAGCTTTAAGCCCCAGTGGCTATGTGTGAGGAACATTTCATGGGGACTTTTCTACACAGGCACCGTGATCCTCTGATCTCAGCCTCCCACCAGCACCAACCAGGCTCTCACTGTGATTTTTATCCCTATGTAAAGAAGTTACATTATTTTCACAGATGTGTAGAATGGTTACAGTTACATAGGATATGTATTGAGTTCTTTTCCTTTGGTCCAGTGTCATTCCTTCCGCAAACTATCAGTTTCCTTCTTCTGCTTCTACATGTGACTTGTCTAGATTTCTTTCAGTACAATGTCTATTGAACATCAGTGATGAACATTTTCACACTTTTGTCCTGAGTTCTATGTTCCTACCCAAGATAGACTCAAAACAAGTGTACAGAAAGAAATAAGAAAACAGAATCAGCAAAACCCCACAAGAAAAAAATGTTTTTCTATACAGTGTCGTTCATAGAGATATGTTTCTGAGTACGTATATATACCTGTCTATTTATATTTATATATATATGGCAAACAGATTAGTATATGGGGTAATTTTTTTGTCAGATGTTTCAGCCTGGTCTTCACAGATGATTTAGTTGGGTTAACATTTACTTTGCTGAGAGTAGATTGTTAACATCTATTGTTGAACGGATCCATTGTCTTTGGGTAGCCTCAGGACACTGTTTTAAAGTATAATAGTTGATTCATTGGTTTGTGCATCAATATTTACCTCTTCTTGAGTGTTTTCCCCTTAGATCATTCCCTTCATTAATATGCAGTGTCCTTCATTATCTCTTTCTACTGATTTGAATCAGAAGTCTATTTTATGGTGTAACCTCATAGAAACCCCACATTCAGCCAGATATGAGGAATGATGTGCATGTTTGGTATTCTTTTAGGCTATTTGTGTATCCTAACAGTGGATCATTGTTGGAGAATGTTCTGTGTGCAGCTTCTTGAATGTGAGTTTCATGGTCATCTGGTGACATACTCCTTTGAGGCCTATTAGCCCCATTGGCATTATTTGAATTCAGAAATATGTTTGTCCATTTTCTGCAGTGAAATCACTTTTCTAGCAATTATTGGACTGCATAGAAGTCATCATCAGACATGGAACATCTGTCCAAGAATGAAGCTTCTTTAACAGTGGAAGACCTACACACTGAGGAGAGTCATTAGATCTAGGGATGCTGGAACTCTTGACTACATAGAGCAGCTGCTTTCTATCTCCACTATGTTACATCATACCCTTGAGTTTCTTGAGAACACTCACACACACACACACACACACACACACACACACACACACTTATATATACTTATATATTTGTGCATCTCTCTCTTCTATGGCTATATGTAAGTAATTGTCAGAAGCCTAGACTGAATTGCCAAATCTAATTTTGCTTTTCTTTTACCAGTCTGGATATCTTTAAATACATGCTTGGGAGCTGTCCTTAAACTTTACTTTTTCCTATGGCTAGAGCTCTAGCATTTGAGCCACAGGGTCACTGCCTGCTTTTTTGGAGTAGTTATTTGGGGTTTAGTGTTTCCTAGAGATTCTGGCCAAGGCTCTACCTCTTGTTTCTCAGCACCTCTTTGCAGGTTTTCCTGTTTCTGTTGTACTGTGGAGTTGAACCTAGGGATTTGTGCATGCCTGGCAAGCAGTCTACCCCTAGGCCACATTCCCGGCCCTGTGCATTTAAATGGAATACCATGTGTTGTAAGTCCAGTGTATGTTCTCTGCAATTCCAGTGACATTTTCTGAGAGGCTGCAGTCCTGTGTGGGTGGGTGACCACGGGTCTCTTGAACCTCATGCCTATGGGATGACCACCATTCATAAGGAGGATTGGAGCAAGGTACTCCTATCCCATTGAGTGTCCTCCATACTCAATCATGTACTAACGAGGAGTCCACTTATTGAAAAAAGAACAGTGATTAAGGTTTACAGGCTCATGGGGTTGTCTATCTTAAGAATAAGGTCTCGAGTTCAATGCATAACAAAAACAAGCAAACTAACAATCCAAAAATCATCTGTCCTGCCTTGCTTTGATTCATTCCTTTTCTAAGATGAAAGAAACACGCTCATATAATGAATGATTGTTGTCCTTAATGTACTCTGTTATCTCTCATCTCCTTTGCTGTCCCTTGGGTATCTCATATTGTTACAGTATCTCACTTTGTTTTCTGATATATTGAATTTATTTGTATTTGGTTATTTGAAATTTGATAGGGAAAGGGAGAAAACCAAGACGGGGGGGGAGGGTAGTGGGTACCTAGACATGTGAAAGGGTATCAATGTATGTGAATTAATGCACCTTCTATCTGGCAAATATCATGTAACCCTTTTATTAATTACAATAAAAATATAAAAATACGTACTTTGGGTGTCAGGATAAGTAAGTAAATGAATGAATGTATAATAAATAAATTAATTTAAAAAAAAGAAAGTAACAGGCTCAGTGGTAGCGGCTTATGCCTGCACTCTAGCTACTCTGGAGTCTGAGATGTCAAGGAGATTCAAAGGCAGCCTATGGAGGAAATTCTGTGAGAGGTAAAGGTCCAAGTATCCACGTGGTACCATAGGAACGTGTGTCTCATGCGGTATAGTACTAACCTGAGACAGGAAAGCTGAGGGACTCTAGCAAAAAGAACTTAGCCCCTGGCAATGTTTGTGTTCCCTTAGGATGACTTTCACCTGGCCTTCCCTTTTGAGACCAAGCATACTCCTTATGTTTCATCCTGAGTAGTGTGTCATCACATGTTTACACGAGTGTGGATTAGCCAGAGAGTCAACGAATATGAGTACACATCTCTAATTTTTGTTTGTCATTCATTTAGTACGCATGCACATGACTATTGACAAAGCATACTTAACAGCTCTATGCTAAAAGAAAAAGGCACGTGGAATATGCGAACATAGGGTCAGGTGAATTACTTAAAGAATTATTAACCACACATACACACAAGCACAGACACACACACACACATAGGGAGAGGAGAGCCGTTAATGACCAGGAAATTTACATATGTTCAGCTACCCAGACTCTCACTGCCCTGAACCTCCCCATGTCACCTGTTGGGTCCAGTAACAGCATCTCCAGAAGTGTCCACGGCCAGGCCTGGCCTTGTTTGGACAGACGTGGGCCAGGCACCCTCTGTCCTCTTCCATGAGGCCCGAGCCTCTCCCATTTGAGAAAAATCTGGCAAACATCTCCTGAACGTCTGTTAGCCACACAAGTGAGCAGTTGGGGGCTTGTGTTGACTGTGGCTGCCGGGATACCAAGGTTCTAAGTTCCACTGTGAAGGAAGTGAGGTCATCTGTGCAGGGCCCTTCAGTTGAGCCCTTCCTTCTGACACACCCTCCCCAGATGACCCCTTTTCCCACCACTTGCTAGTCCTGAGCATGACCTCATCCATTCAGAGTTTCAGCCACTGTTCAATACTACTCTCCCCAGGTAGCCCTGGGTGCAGCAGCCACACCACCTTAGAGGAGATACAGATGGGCTCTGTGCCTCCTGGTGCCCAGTCCTGTATCCCTTTAACCACAATTTCCAATGTCCTAAGCTGGTGACTTCAAAGAGATAGAACAGGGCAATGGTAAGGAGAGGAGTCATGTAAGATTCTATGGGATGCCCGGTGGACAGGCCTCAGGGCTAAACTCCACCACGTCCCAAGCTGCAAACAGAAAAGCACTGAGGCTCAGCCCAGTATGTTCTGGCCACTGACAGAGTCTCTCAGTCTACAACCACAAGACCGTCCTCACAGGGCCCTGAGATTGAGGCCTGGCTGAATCCTGTCTGTCTGATGGAGTTAGGAAAATTTGATTTCGTCCAAGTGTGTGGCTATCAGCAGTGGGTTAGGGGACACTGTATTTCAGCTTGGAAAGGTGATGTCATTTCCAGGCCCTATGATATTCCTTGACACCTGTCCCTTCATGTCCCCTCATCCACACTGACCTCTGGACTGGGATGCTCCTATTTATGCCTCCAATGGAGCTTGGAAGACAGATATGAAGTGGTTAATGTTTGTGTTCTTTCCTGGTGCCAGTTGTGAGGCTTACATTCTGGTTTTGGGCAATGTCCTTGAGCTTCTTTGCTCCAGGCTGGTACTCTATCACTTCAGCCACTCTTCTACTTTTGACCTTTGAGTGTCAGGAACTTTTCTTCTGGAGACGGCTTGGAACCTCAGTCTCCACATCTCAGCCCCTGAGAAGCTATTAGTACAGTGGTTCCTCATTGGCGCCTGGTTTCTATCATGAATTTTCACTGTTGTGTATCACATCTCCTTTTCCTTTCAACTGCTGGACCCACTGTTGTTGTCGTGACCTTCCTGACAGGCCAATATCTGAAGGTCCTTTCGTGGACTCTATGTCATAGACCTTCGCGTGGCCTGCCGAGGAAAATGCAAGCAGTGATGATGCCATTCCACTCCCTAGGATTCTCCTCTCTGCTGCTTGTCATGAGCCTGGTCAGGTCTGGAATACTTTTCCTCTCTACGTCCATAACGGACCTGATATAGCCCATGAACACATGGCATCAAGTTTTTCCAGTGCTTTCTTAGATGTTTGAACTCAGGTCTATGTTCTTCCACTGGTCCTCAGTACTGGGGTAATTGAGGAGTGAGGGAAGAAATTAGGTCACTGTGAGTGTGTCCTTAAATGGGATATTGGGATGAGGGGGTCTTGTGTCTCTGTTTCTGTCTTTCTCTGTCTCTGTCTCTGTCTCTGTCTCTCTCTATCTGTCACTCTCTCTGTCTCTCTCTCTCTCTTTGTCTGTCTGTCGCTCTCTCTCTCTCTCTGTCTCTCTCTGTCTCTCTGTCTCTCTGTCTCTCTCTCTCTCTCTCTCTTTCTCTTTCTCTCTCTCTCTCTCTCTCTCTCTCTCTCTCTCTCTCTCTCTCTCTCTCTCTCTCTCTCTCTCTCTCTCTCTCTCTCTCTCCTCCCTCCCTCCCTCTCTCCGTATCTCTTCCAGACCCTGTGAGGTACTTAGGCCTCCCCTTTTAATTGTATTCTAATGTCAGGGAGATGGATGGGGGATTACAGTTACATTCTTCACACATTGGGTACATAACTTCTTGAACACTGATTCCCCTTCCTATGTTGTTTTCTCATTTTTCTTCCCGCAACCTCTACTCAATCATTTGTGTTTCCCCATTCCTTGTCTATTTCAATTAAACAAGTAAAGTATATAAAATATACCATAGGCCTCCTCTTCAACTACATGGTGCTATCTTGATGTACTGTGCACAAAGCAATATAGCCAACAGATACATTGACCCGAACCATGAGGCAATATAAACCGTTTTTCCTTTTCAGTGGGTGTTCTCAATTGTTTGGGGACAGGTATCTGACTCTCCAGGTGAAGTGAGTTTTCCATTGAGATGTCTACAGGAGGCCTTCAGGATCCCAATCAGACAAGATCAGAAAAAACAAAGACTAGATACTCTATATTTCAAGCACTGAACATACACACAAGGAATATGAAAATTACAAGAGACAAACTGAAAGAAACATGGGAACATCATTTCAGATTAATAAAGAAAATGATCTCTTAAGAAGTGTTAACAATTTTTACACATGTAGCTCTCATGTTGGTGCATCTAAACTAATGAAGCAAACAGCACTTCATTTGCTAGTGCAGATGGAGTCCAACCTAGTGTTAGTTGGGTGTGGTGATGCCTCAGTCTCCAACAGGCAGGATACCCAGACCACTCCTGGACTCAAAACATGAACCAAGAAACATCAGAATTGAATGGCACTATGAACCAAATGGACTTAATCGACAGATACAGGCTATTTTTTTATTTTTTATTGTGATTAATAGAAGGGTTACATTATATTCACCAGATAGACGGTACATAACTTCACAAACATGGATACCCTTCCTTATGACATGGTCCCCATTTCCCTCCCACTCTCCCCCCGCTTATCTTGACTTCCCTCCTTCCCTATCCAATTAAGCACATATAAAATATATCACATAACAAGGTGAAATATTGTAACAATATGAGATAACCAAGGGATGGCAAAAGAGATGAGAGATAACATAGTACATTAAGGATAACAGTCACTCATTATATGGCTTTTGTTTCCTTCTCCTGGAGGTCCTTGCATTTAGTGTCATACTATTTGGTCTAATGTCTCTAGATTTTGTTCTATGGTAAATCTCTGCTAGGAGAGCCCAAGGTTTCTACTGATTATTACAAATGAGGGAGACTTGGTGTTCCATTGATATAGACTGACTTACTTCAGTGTTGTCCCACCATACCTTATATGATGTAGATTTTTATGCTTTGTTCTTTAGGAAAACGTATTTTTTATTTTATATTTATTTTTATTTCATTGTATAGAGGGGTTACAGTGATATTCGCCAGATGGAAGGTGCTTTACTTCTCACACACTGATATCCTTTCTTATGTTTTTGTCCCCATTTCCCTCCCACACCTCCTCACCTCATTTTTCCCCTCCTATTTCAAAGAAACGAGTAAACATCTTTATAATTCACCAGGTACCAAAGTGGGATAATGTAACAATAAGAGATTAACCAAAGGGCAATAACAAGGCCATGCTGCGCACCTCCAGCTCCTCCTGCAGCCACTTGGTGCTCTTGCAGGGCATGGCTCCAGGGATGCCAGCTGCAGGCCCCGCGCCCGCGCTGGGCTCCGTGCCTGCCTGGCTGTCCCTGACCCCCATGCTCCCCAGAGCCGACATGGGCGCTGCCCTCCACGGGGGACGCGCAGCTGGGTTTTCATGGGAGGCCTGGGGGGGGGGGGGAGGCAGGGCCGGGGCCCGGGGCCGGGTAGGGGGTGGGGAGCTGCTGAGGACGGGGGACGACCCCGGTCCCTGGGTGCCCGACCCCGGTCCCCGGGTGCCCGACCCCGGGTGCCCGGGCCTCAGCGGACGCCCCACCCCGCCCCGCCCCACCCCGAGCCCTCCAGGGAAGAAGCCTGGCTCCAAGCCTGCAGAGCCCTCCCTGCCCCGGCCCCCAGGCCATCCCAACCGCCTGGCCCCTCAGGCCCTCCAAGCACGCCCTGTGGCCCTGTGGCCTGACAGCTTCTTTGTCTTCTTGTGTCCAAGTCAATGCTCTCTGAATGTTCTGTGTGGTGGTGCATCATGCATGAACCTTTGCTCAGGGTTGTCATTGGTGAAGTGGTTTCACACAGTAGTCAAAACTTGAGGTGCTGTTGAGTCACTACCATGCCCTGCAAGGGGGCAGAGTTGCAGCCTTTTTTTATATTGCCTGCCTAAATTTGAAGTATTAGAAGAAATTGTGCCATGGGACAAAAATTTATCGAGTTTTGAAAAGTAATACAAACAACAAAACTGCAACACTATTTTTAAAAAGATGACTGAGTTAAAATTATTGAACCATTATCTTACACCTCCTTAAAAAATATTTGAGAACAAGGTACATGCATTATGTGTCACATTACTGGGCAAACTGTTCAAATATTTTTTTTAAACTTCCCTGTATAGAAAAAAAAATCATTAAGGATGTAAAAGCCATGCTTGCCTATTTGCTGTATACATGTAATGAAATTGTAGATAAAGTGTAGTGCATTGAAACAAATGAACAAAAGTAGATACTTTTACTATACAAGGGTGCTGGTGGAGAAAAAAAATATATGTATTTTTGGAAATGTAGCATTTTATACTTTCAAGTGTTATTAAAAAAAGAAAAAAGAACAAAGAAACCCTTTATTTCATTAACTAATTTTTTTGTCAAGAAACAAAAGACCAAAAGAGCCTTTTTGTCTTTCTTTTTTATTTTTTAAGTATTGGAATAAGTCTAAAGAAAAGAAAGTGCCTTATTTTCCTTCCTGGTCATTTAGTCAAGTGTCTTGTAAGATCAGCTCCTCCCTCAGAGTAAAAGTGAATGCATGCTACTCAGTCGCCCAGTATGTGAACGAAGATAGGAGGGAAGGTGAGAGTTGATGCTTTGAATTCTACGATTTGTGCCACGTTACCTGGATGCAAATTTGCCGAATCTGATACTGTGAAAAAAATTCATACCTTTCCTTAGGTTTGACTAGTAAGTTTTAAAATGTCATTCTTTTAAAAATCGTAATTGAGTACTTTGGGTTATTATAGTCTGTACTATTAGCCCAGAGGATTCTAAGAGAAAAATTATGTGAGATCTGCACATCATTTTACAGGCAAAATTAGAGCTTTATTTTCTTCAGAGAAGAGGGGATATCTGGGATTCTTTTTTTTCCTCTTATTAATTGGAGATAATAGTCTACCTAGCAGACTTCGTCACAGAAATGATCCTTTGCCATTTTCATTCTGAAAATGTTTCTAAGTGATCCACATTTAATCAGTCTTTATCTCCTACCAGATAACTTGTCCATCACTTTGCTGGCTTTAGTAGTCACCCCTACACACACATTTTTGCCCTTCCCTGTTTTTTAAACTTTCAAAGAATGTGAAAAACTAGCATCATTGTGCATAGAAATATGGAACTGAATTTCAGTTTGAGCTTCCAGTTTCTTGTGAAGTTCAAACCATTTTGTAGTTGAAGTGATTTGTGTGCAAAGCCTTCATCTAAACACTTGAGTAAATAACCATGAACCGCTCAGTACCAGATGTGGCAAATCTCAAGTGACGGTGGACCCTTAGCTCATCAGCTCGACCCTCTTCTGTACCTTCTCAGCTCCACAGTCAAGGTCAGCAGGAAGCCTAGTGGGCACCTTCAAGGTGACCTCTATCATCTTGTCTCACTTGGAACCATTTTCAGTTTATTTACTATGCGATAGACATTGCTTCGAACTCAGCTAGCTTTGGTTTAATGTGCCACGGCTTTGTCTTTCTGTTACACATATAGTTGTTTTGATTTATTTACAACATATGCTGTGCCATTTTGGTTTTTATTTTGTTTGGTTGGTTAAATAAATTTGCGACACTCAAACACTTGAGGTGATAGTAACAAAATAATACCAGTATTTGATTCAGTTTCACCTCAACTGTGTTATACCTGGACATTTTAGATGTTTATCAAAGGTCTTTTATGGGGAAGAAAGTAAATGTATGAAACAATAAATGTGTGACATTTATGAGTGATGTTGGCTCTGAACAAACTTTTGAAAACTTAGTTGACAAAATTTTGGATCAACTGAAAAAAAGCATGACTTTTGAAATCTCTGAATGCCTTGGTTCTCAGTATTATCATTCTTTATTGAATTTATTTCTTATTAAAGTATGTAGTTTTTAAGACTGTTTCTGACGGTATTATGTAATTTTTTTAGTGTGGGTAGATGGGAGTGTCGCTTGTATGTTACCGTACAGCTGACATGTATTTTTTGTCTATTTTTATTATCTTAGTAATTTCATGCTATGTATGTACCATAACCAACCTATTGCCTATGAGAAACATGTAAGATAATGTATTTACAGCCATTGTTACAAGTTTATAATGTATTTTTCTATCTTGTTTTATATGTATGTTATATAACATTCAAAAAGAATTTTTTTCTTGATTGAGAAAAGGATACAAATGCAAAATCCACAATTTTGATAACTGAAAATTGCCAATTGTTTTGCAGTACTTTATTATATCGGGTGTCTTGTCTTTCTTGGGCTTTTAGTTAGCTAATGAATGAATACATTAGACACTTTTGGGTTTTAGTTGGGATTTTACATAGCTTGCATTTTAATTCTTTGGTTCTTTGCTGTTTCTATTAACCCATAGCATTATTTGAATAAATGTTATAATATCAACCTGCTAAAAAAAAGAGTAAAAAGGAAAGAAAGAGCAGAAAACCAATAGCAACAACGTCCATCAATCCAGTAGAGAGCTGAAGTGGGACACCTTGATGATTTGAGGAGAGCCAGGAGATGGGGTACTGTACATGAGGCCTGGTTTAATGGCTTCTGGGCTGTCTGATCATGAATCAGGTTCAGGTCAGAGGACAAGGTCACAGGAACCTAGAGAGTCCCAAGTTGAAGACACAAGACTGACAGGTCCAGTAACCTACCATCCAGGTCCCTACCCCTGACTCTCAGACATCAGGGAGGCCCATCACCCGGGGGGTGATGCAGTCAGGATGTTGCTCAAGGCTATTGCTCAGCCACCTGAGCCAAAGCACCACATCCGGCTTTTTGAAATGTATGTGGTAGTGAGGAATGGAACCCGTGTCTTCCTACATGCCAGACAAGCACTCTACCACTAAGCCAAACTCCCAGCCCTGCAAAGAGAATTTTTAATAGCCTAAGAAACCTATGTGTAGCACTGGCATGGGACTTGATGCTCTTTCTGCGCTCTTATCTGCTCATTGGCATGTTGCCTTGTATTTTCTGCGCAGCTCTCCATGTTTGCTTCAGGCCTTGCAGGGCATTGCTCTGTAGGGCAGATAAGATGGCACATACGGAGCTGATATTTTTGAGATGGTGGCATTTCTAGAGATGAGGAATGTGTGAGTTGAGCTGTGGAGCAGCCCCCGGGGTCCTGCTTTGATCTTATATCTCCACCTTGATTACTGGAATGAATGCTAGGGAGCCTGAGGAGATGACTCCGTCCTAGTGGAAGCAGAGCAGGAGGGCACATGGCTGGAACCTGGGCCGAGCCTGAGGAGGGGTTTGTGGACTCAGGAAGCAGCTGTGAGTGAGCAGGCAGCCTGCTGGTCGGGATGGGAAAGGGAAGAAGGGTCCCAGGCCCCTCCTGCAGCATACCAAAGCCACCTCCATCCAGTGCTCCAAGACCTCTGCCCTGTCTGCTGCCTCAGCACTGTGGTCCAACAAGGACATTGTAATGCCACAGCTTGCGATTTGATGACAATGTTGTAAAATGGCCAGCATTGTAGGTGCCAGGAGCTCCTGACACTCCTTATCCAGGTTGGAATTCACGTAGCTCAAACAATGATAAAGTCTGAGCTCTTTCAAGAGCCTCTGGAAAGGGAAAACAAATGGTCAGTGGGACTCTGCCTGAGGCCTCCCGAGGCTCTGCCTGGGATGGGAGGCAGGACTAGGCACTGGGTCTCAGGAAGCAGAGCTGCATGTCTAGGTGTATCTCCATGCTCCTTCCTGCACCTCTGAGAGCCCCTGGCCTATGTGTGTCCCTAAGAATAGCATGAGGGCCTAGAGAGGAGGGCAGGGCAGGACCAATTTCATTCTGCCAATCATGAGGTGCCTTGGCCTGCATGTCCCAGGTAGGGCACATTTGCCTTTCTCCACCAGCCCTCCTTTCTGTCTGCAGGCCACAGGCATTTGTTTCCACCCTGTGGCAGATGCTGAGTGCCATGGGATCTCAACAGCCACCAGGCCCCCAGTGAGGGTTAAGAATTCAAAGGCGAGTGGAGAGACCAAGGGAACTGGGCTTCTGTGTGCTTGTCCTTGTTACTCCCTGAGCCATCAGGATCCCTGGACACTCTGTGGTTGCAATTGTCCCTGAAGAAATCAAGATGGTTTGACTTGGTGAACCCAGACCTGGTCCTGGGTTTTGCACCCACAAGGCTGGGATGTGCAGTAGAAATGTTCTCTGCACAGGGAAATGGTGGGTGTGGGCAGTAGAGGGGAGAGGGAAAGACTGCATGCCCAGGGCTGCCAAGCTACTCACCACAGCCATGAGTGAGAACTGTTTGGCCTTCTGGTCAGGCAGCCACTCCAGCAAATGTGCTGTGCTCATGTCCTCATTTAACTTCAAGAAGGAAATCCGGGATGACACCCTGGAGGACACCTGAAAATCCCCCACTGCCAGGCACTCCCAGGGAGCTGGGTCTCTTTCAGGTGCCATGTCTGCCTCTCTAGCCCCCAGGGATTCAGCTGGCTCAAGCTCCACAGCACTCCAGTGGAGAACTGGAGTCCTCAGAGATTGACAGGTCATGGTCGTGATTTTTGCCTTCCTGAGACCTTTGCCGTCCATTTCCAGGGGTACAGATGGCCTGGGGGCTTCATCCTCAATGGGTGGCACAAGTTCCTGAACAGATCGCTCAGGCTCTTCCTCTGCAGCAAGGAGGCAAGCTGCCTCTTCCTCCAGCAAAGGACTCACATCTGATGCAAATCTTCCTTCTTCTGCAGCCTTTACCTCTGGCCCACAGGTCTCTGCCACATTGCTCATGGGAGCCTCTGCTTGATCTGCATCAGCTGCTGGTGTTGGGGCTGATGGGGGATTTGCTTCAGCCTTGCCTTGAGTAGCTGGGTTTCTTCAGTGGACACTGGAACTTCCTCATCATTTCCTGGTTCTAGAGTATTTGGTTTCAGTGGATTAGGTCCTCCAGGCTCAGAGATGGCTGCCAGTGCTCCTAAATCAGAGGGAACAGCTCAGTCTGGGACTACTACCTCCACACTAGTACTTGGGGCAGGTGGAAGGCAGGGAGTCATGAGCTTACCTGCACAAGGCTTCATCTCATCTAAGACAGCTGGTACAGCCAAGTACGAATATGCATCTCTCAGAGTCCTACTCTGGAGCTCGCCAGCAGAGCTTGGAGCTGAAGGGGACTCTGAGGCAGCTCTTAGATCCAGCTCTGGCCAAGATGCTCGGATTCCTTCCTGTGTGGTGGTTGTCTCCAGGGCTTCATGCATGGCATGCAATACTGCAGAATCACCAAGGATTGGAGGTGCAGCCAATATTTTAGGACAAGATCCCCTACAGGATGTCTTCCCCTAAGTCTTCCCTAATGTCAGGAGACCGCTGCCTGCCTGAGAAGCCCCAGTGCTTTGACTCCGCCACAGGAAGTGTTCCAGACTGCTTTCCAAGGCCTCTGGTCTCCTTGGCCCCTTTGCCTATGGCTTCCTTCAATTGGAGATGGCTTAGAATCTCCCAGCTGTTGTCTCCTTCACATCTCCTGCTACTCACCGTCAAGTTCTGGCTGTTTGGAATTCATGAAGTCCAGCTGGGTGAGCAGAAGGCAGGCCTGGTGCTCCTCGATGGAGCTGGGCCTATTCAGGTGGAGGTATGCCACAAGTTGTTGCAGGCAGGACGAGTCCCGTGCTTCCAGGATATCCTCAGGGTTCTCCCTCATCCACCAACCAACGATGAAGGCGAAGGCTCTGGGTGCAGAGGGAGAAGCAGCCGAGTCAGAGGCTGGGCCTCTCCTCCACTCAGATCCTCTCAAGCTCATGTGTGGAGCTGTGGTCATGAGACCGCTCATGTCCAAGTCCCTGGCAAGCCAGGTCACCTGGCTGGGCTGCAGGCAATATGTTCAGGAGGATGAGACTAGACTTAGATCACAATTGTGAACACCACCCTTCTCTTTCCACATGCCCCGCACCTACCTTCATTTGTCCCTGGAAGCCTCCCCAACCTATCCACTCTGGGATGGTCATCCTGTCCCTTGGTCCTTCTCGAGCCCTGCGTGTGCTCATTAAGATAGCCTCTACTCACCTCCATGTCCTTAAGCCCTTTGTGAAGTGTCTTTCCCTGATTTCAACCCACAGGGCACACCCTGATCCTTGAGCCCTCACAGAGTCCTCAGGAAGCCCACTGAATGTCCATGATTGGGAAGTATGGCCTACCCTAGTCTCCCTAGTCCTGATTTTCCCAGGGTAGGCAAAGGTGACTGGGCTGTCTTGGTCCCAGAGCTTCTCTCATCCTCCTCAGGAATAGAGGAACCCACCCCCAGCTCCCTGTGTGGACAGTTTCCTGCAGGTCTCAAGCTCTCCTTCAGAACTCTCAAGTCAGGTGGGTACCATTTCACTTTCCCGAGGCCTCCCGGAAAGCAGCTCCTAATGCCCCCGCTGTGAAAACAGAGTCCCTCCTCTTCCCCCACCACACTCGCTGTTGTAGTTGTCCTTTTGCTCCTGCCTTCTCCCCCTCAAGTTCTTGAAATGAGCGGTACCTGGGGAATAACATGAGGAAGTCACATGCACTGTCCCTGAGTGTGATGGGTGCAGTTCTTGGTGGCTTCTGAGCACAGGATGGAGCTTGGGATGACAAGAATCAGCCTGTTCTTTACACGAGTGGAACCTGATATACCTCTGGACAGAAGGTGAAAAGGCCTTTACCTGCCTCCTACATATCTGAATGGGCATGGGTTCTCTGTGTCCCTCTAGTGCTTCCTAGTGCGATTCAGATAAGTTCAGGACCCTAGAAAGAACATCAATCACCTTGAGAATTTGGAAAAGGTTTTGCTTAAGGTCTCAGACAGTGAGGCCACAATGGAGAGAAGGGGGTGTTGATGAGAGGGGAGCTTCTCCAGGCCCCACTCACAATTCTGCACACCCAGCTGTTGAAGGCATGGACCAGGACAGGCATTTTCACAGCCCGTGCCTCTGGTCCAGCCTCAGGCAGTGTGGGTGTTGTCCCTAGCATGCTACTTCTCAGGATTCAAGCAGATTCATGTCGGGGCACCAACTTGGGCCAGATCCTAGCCATTGGGTCCAGCTGCTTACCTGCTGACCATCAGGGTCCGTATGTGCTGTGTGGTAGTGAAGGTGTGGAAGGTTCCCAGGACTATTGGGCTGAAGGAGGCATCCCGGAAGAGCAGGGCAGGCACCAGGTGCTCTACCAGTTGCTCCACTTTGCCTCCCCGCAGGTATCCTGCCTTGCAGGGATCAGCAAGGCTTGGGGCTAAAATCTCCCCATACTGGGGTGAAGAAGGAGAAGCAATGGGAAAAGGCTCCTGGCCATACAACAGCTTGGGGCACAACCCCTTTCCCTCCCTCACACACACTCATGTACCCACATCCCACCCAGAATGCAGACACTCATGCCACACAGTAGTAGGTGTGTGGACTCCTGTCCTTCCTGCACACATGATCCTCCATACACCTGTGGGATGCAGGGTGGGTTTCTGAGCAGGCCACCAGGCCAAGGCATGACCCATTGTCTCTCAATGAGATCAAACTCTCCAATTTGATTCTGTCTGTGGAATATGGGACAGCAGCAAGAAAACATCCTGGTGCTTCCGAAGTTTGCACACAAATGAGCTGGCTCAGCTGCAGCGCAATATATGAGCTGCTAAGCAGTGCCCCCATTGTTGCCTGGCCCCCCTTTTTTTTGTCCTGTCATCTCTTTAGGTGATGTCACCAACCATGCCCCCCAGAGCCTGAGCCTCACACCTGACCCCTCCAAATGTCCACTGGCTGCTCCCTGGGACCTCTTGCAGGTCAGGAGGAAAACTAGACACAGTCCCCTCCACATACCTTCCCACGGTCCTCTGTCCAGCAAATGTCCTGGTGTTGAGGACATACTTACTGGCTTCCGGCCTGCACAATCAATCATCTCAAATGTGTTTTACACTACTAGTGTTAGTGCTTTGCTTCAGTCCCCCAGTCAATCCACTTTGCAGGGATTCCACTTAGCACCTGCTTGTGAGGGTGAGGATGTCATCCACTGAATAATACCCTGTGTCCTTCCTAGGCTTGTGAACACTGAGAGCTGCTGTCAGCCTTTATACTGCCTCAAGTAGAGATGTGGTCTCTGCATATTCTGTCTTGACAGAGAATAAATTTCGTTCGTATGTGTTGTGACAAAAAGGAGATAGAGAAGCTACTCACATCCATGTCCTGAGACAGGACATGCCACAGGAATCACACACATTGTCCTTTGCCAGAGGCCAATGGCTCACACAATCCTAACTGCTCAGGAAACTGACCTCTGAAGAACATGTTTCTGAGTCAACCTAGACATGAAAGCCTATGAGAGTCTCATCTTCAATTAATCAGCAAGAAGTAGGAAATTTGATTCATGGCCAATGTGTTGGATTAGCAGGCTTGAGCATAAAGATTCAAGACCCATTGTCCTATTCAAGTGGCAGAACCAGCACAGCAAGAAGTACTACATGGGCATGTGTCTGTGATGTCTGCATCACTTCTTGCGCAAGGCAGATGAAGTTGATTCTAGGTAGAAGTGACAAACAGAAATGGAACTCTAAGAAAGATATAAGGTATCCACATGAATCCATTCACTGGTACACTCATAGACACACACACACACACACACACACACACACACACGCACACGCACACACACAGAACTTTGGTAAGGATAGAAGAATAATGAAAATGATGAGAAGGTAATGTTCCCTTCAAAGAGCGACACCTTTGCAATCCCTTCACCCAGAAGAAATGGCAATACAACTGGATGGACAGAATTAGTTGGATCTATAATGAAAAAAATGCCATCACCCCTCCCTGTATCTTAGCAATTTATATAAAAACCACTTCCTTATTCCACAAAATACAGATGACAATAGCATCTTGGTCTCCTTCTTATATATGGTAGCAAATACAAACAAAATTTGGTGAATTGTGTAGTGCTTCATTGTATCTGTTACCTTGGGATTCAGCCCTGAGTGGAAAAGCCCTGTTAAGAAAAGAAATAAGGCTACATAGTAGGAAGCTAATTGAAAAGACCTCCAGGATATTGAAACAAAAGCCATACAATGAATGACTGTTGTCCTTAATGTACTATGTTATCTCTCATCTCCTTTGCTGTCCCTTGGATATCTCATATTGTTACAGTATCTCACTTTGTTATCTGATATATTGGATTTATTTGTATTGGGTTATTTGAAATTGGATAGGGAAGGGGGGAAAACCAAGACGGGGGGTGGGCGGTGGAGGGGAGGGTCATGGTGACCAAGACATGTGAAAGGGTATCAATATATGTGAATTAATCCAACTTCTATCTGGCAAACATCATGTAACCCTTTTATTAATTACAATAAAAAATAAATATAAAATAGGGAACGGGGGAAAACAAGATGAGGGGTGGGAGAGGGGGAGGGGGGAAGGGAAATGGGGACCACGACATGTGAAAGTGTATCAATGTGTGGGAAATAAGGCACCATTTATCTGGCAAATACCATGTAACCCTTCTATTAATTACAATAAAAAATACAAATAAATAAATAAATATAATAAAAGAAAAGAAAAAGCAAATAGTAAGATGGTTGACATTTGTGAGGAACTTGAATCTGTAGGTAAATTTGTGGATGCTCTGCAGTTGTGAGAATACATATATGGCTTATGCCAATAGAAGATCTTGGGAGGGTCTTATACCACATTCGAATATTTCAGGAAAAAAAGAGTCATTTCATTATGTTTACAAATTTCTTTTTCTGAAGACACCTGTCTTTGTCAAGGGGCAAAGTGGGATGGGCAATGAGGGGCACAGGAGAGCCTTCCATACCCAACAGAGACAAGAAAGGAGGAGGGTGCCTCCGTGCTGGGAGGTCAGGGAAGTCCAGAAGAGGGAGAATCGTCCAGGAGATTAGGTAAGGATGAGGTGAGAAACTGAGGAGCAGGCAGAAAAAAACATCAGAAATAAACAGACTTGAGGTGGAATTATGACCCCAATGATCACAGTGTTCCAGGAACTAAAGTGCCATATCTGTAATGCTTTTTACCAAAAAGCCCTCCAAGTCCATCTAGAGGAACACACAGCATAGAGTGATACAAATCTCCTGACTGGTGAACTCAGGGAGATAGTAGGAATGTCAGCATTTGGTAAGTTCCTGTTGGGGAGAGGTCCCTGAGAAGCCCACTTGGGACTGGTGACACACTGAGACCAGCTTGTGCTGTCATAAGATGTGGGACCCTATGGAAACACTGGGTGAGGGCAGGCAACCAGCTGCTGGCTCTGGGTGGAAAGACCTGCTCCAACACAATCACTCAGGACTTCTTTAAACACATAGCCCAGAAGGATAAGGGTTCAATGGATGAGTGCATAGGTTGAGGGTAGGCCAAGAAGTTTTTTATGGAAATAGAGACTTAAGTACAGGGAGACAAGGAGTCTAAGAGAGAGCTAAAGGAAGGAGCAGGACACAGAACCAGCCCTGATGCACAGAGCACCAGTGCACACACAAGAGGCATGTGGTCATTGTTGTTGATTGGCAGCATTCCAGCACTACAGCAAGTAGCTGAGAGAAGCCAGGCCTATGGAAGAAAGGCTTGCAGGGCCTCACTGTTGTGGAACTTCTCCCCCAGGGTCAGTTGGGCCTTGTTTCCTGAGCCACCCTCAGCTCTGGAAGGTTCTTTCAGGATTAGCTGTCATGGAAAAGTCTGAGTCCACATGAAGCTGAATGGACACAGAGAAGAACCCAGAAGGTCCTCATTCTTCCTCCACTGCTCAGAGACATTGTACACTGGTAGATGACGCACGTTTTGACCTGGTTCTGCAGGGGGAAGGGAATCCCCGTCCTTAGGTAGAGAATTGATTGGCCTGGACCCTGGAGGACCCACCCCGGAAGTCCACTCTGCTCCTCCCGGATCTCCCCGCCCCTTCCGCTGAGGACCCAGAAATAACGGCTCCGCAGGTCCAGTGACTCAATGGCTGACAGCGCGGGTCCTCACCGCCCTGGACTCCCCTTCCTCCCTCTGGAGCCGTCAACGCGGGTCCTCCTGGGCTAGCATGGGGAATAGACTGGAGGGGAGGTGAGCCCTGTCCCGTCCTCCCCAACCCTCCTGCCTGTCCCCTCCATCCTCCTCCGCCGACCTAGTCACCTAACCTCCCACTGGGTTTCCCCTCTGAACAGTCCCACGACCTCTTCGTGGCACCAGGACCGGCCCCGAACCTCCACTTTGCACGTGGATGTGTGGAACATTAACTGAAACCACACCCTTGATAACTATGTCCATGGTTGAATAGGATGTAAAGCTCAGAATCATGTTGGCCTCCCACATCTAAGACATTGTGCTCTTTTACCACGTGTATTTATTTTTCTTTAAGAGATGAATACTTACAATGTATTCATAAGCAGGAGCTATTACAGTATGTATGGTTTTTCATCCCTCAGAAAATCAAATTCCAAAAATATATATTGCAATTATTTCTTACAAATAATCTCATGGAGTTTTAAAATTTTACACACTATTCAGTCTGCCAAGTTATACAGCAGTTATCTCCAACACAGAGGCAGATTAAGTCATCATATACAGTATACTATAGACATAGACATTTCAAATATACTATATTAGCCAACGTGAACATTTGCTAGTTAAGTAAGAATCCCTTTCTTTAAGTTACTTGTGGCATGGCTCTGCACTGGATACAAAACAATGAGGATTTAAAATTCAGCACTTGCAGCACTTGGAGTCTTCAAGTCGGTTAAACTGTAGGTTTGTTCATGGATTCTTCCGTTGTCATTTGAGCTTCTGTTCTCAACCAGCTGCTGTCCCTAGTGGAGACACTAGGAATTGCATCCTCTACACTGTCTTCTCTCTCTCTCCTCTTTCTCTCTCTCTCTCCTCCTGTAACACGTCAGACTCTTCAATGGCTTTGACAGCTATTTTCTTGGATGTTTCCTGAATTTCGCCACCTATTATAAACTCATCAAGGATAAAATATGCCTTTTCAAAATTAAAGATGATACCCAGCTCGCAGACCTTTTATAAACAAGTTTGAGCTCCTTCCAGTCAATGAAACTGCTTGTTCGATGACCTCGAGAGAGAATAATCTGAACAATTTCCCGGGTTATTGTTTTCCTCTCTTTGTCAGGGAGAGTGGTGTACCACTTC